>NC_090759.1:13908293-14015793 GCF_036898095.1 Palaemon carinicauda | reverse complement strand
AGTCCCCAGCGCCAGGCTATATTATTATTAATATTATTATTATTATTATTAACTAAACTACAACCTTAGAAGAGTTGGGAAACAAGATGCTATAACCCCAAGGTATATCAGGGAAAATTAGCCCCGTGAGAAAAGGAAATAAGGAAATAAACCACAACAGAAGTAATGATCAATCAAAATATCATATTTTAAGAACAGTAACAACATTATAATAGATCTTTCATATATAGACTATAATAACTGTGTTTCAAATCCAATCGTAGATCTGAATTACTCTTGCGTAGACAGACGTTGGTCCACTTTGCTTTGTTCGAGAACACTGTCTGTGTTGTGGGTGTCAAGAACTGAAGATCGATAGTACCGAGTATTTGACACGTAGCTGTCTGGAAGAAGCCGACAGACTTCACTTTCTGGCCATAATGCATTGTTGGAAGGTTGTACTTGTATTGCCTACAGGGCATCGCATGCGGGTGCACCCTAGGCAGTTTCCCCGTCGATTATTTGGCTTCTATCTACGGCCACTTACGAAGCGTTTACCCGGTCCCAGCGCTAGGCTATAGACATATTGCTCGAATTCCATACTACTTTTTTCCCCCATTAAAAATTTATTGTTCGATTTACACGAGGGATTTTAGGAATGCTCAATTAACCTTAATTAACGACCAATTATGATTGAATAATTATCTCGAAGTAAAAGGGAAATAAATGGCCATTTCGACTGTGTGTTTATTTTCCGTCACTGGGGTTTCTATTTGGAGCCGAAGTATTCAAATTCGACAGCACGAACCGAAAAGAGATCCGATTTTTATTGGACAGCAATGATTTATTTTCGCTTGCATGGATATTCGATTTGAACAATATTAAATGAAATTTGGTACAACAGTGTTTTTTCCATTTCGACAGAATAAACATTCGATTTCGTCAGTATTAAATAAGATTCTGACATCATGATTCCTGGTTCGACAGTATCGATCCCATTTGGACAAGATAAATATTCGAGTTCAACATTATGAAATAAGATTCTTATATCATGATTTCTGGTTCGACAATATCAATTTCATTTCGACAGTATTAATACTTAATTTTGACATTAAAAAGTACTCTATTCCTCTTCAACAGAATGAAATAGTTCTTTCCCGACGGCGTGGATTCCTTGTCTTTGCCACGGCTACGCATGTCTAAGCAAGGTCTATAGATGTTAATATATAACCTTTAGTCTAGGTATATTATCTAGAGTCTGCACGGTATTAATCTATAGACCTTGGATCTAGGTCTATTATCTAGAGTCCGTACGGTATTAATCTATAGACCTTGGTTCTATGTAGATTATCGAGAGTCCGTACGGTATTAACTAGAGTCATAGCCCTGGACCGCGCTGCTGCCTACAGTAGGCGGGTATTCCTCCCGCGAGCACTGACTGACATCATGCTCCCCAAAGGGTCTCTACATCACCGCTCATAGGAAGGAGGGACACGCAAAGGAAGCGTTGTGGTTATTTGCTTGTGACCTTCGACGGTTGGGTGAGTATTCCGGGAACACGGGCTCTCTGTCCCGACGTGCATTTGCCCCTAAGGAAGATCGCTGTTGGAGTAGATCATTTTTATTTATTCGTATTTATTATCGATGTGTTCTTTTTATCTTCCTTTTAGAACATTATCCGTACTAGTTTGTTACGGTTTGACGTTTGAATACGCAATTGTTTCTGTGGAAATACTGGAAGCACATATATAACAAAAGGGGTAGTGTTATTATGTATTTATGTCTTATTTAGGTTTTCTTTAAAAAAAATTGTGTATGTTAACAGATTGGAAACATAACCTATGTATTCTCAATGTTAATTTCCTTAAGAGCAGCAGTGATGCATTCACGGTTATCTAGACTTTTAGAGACTGTAAAATGTATCTCTGGCAGCGAAGTACACAAATCGTAATTAAGGTATATATTATTATTATTATTATTATCATTATTATTATTATTATTATTGTTATTATTACTTGCTAAGCTACAACCCTTGTTGGAAAAGCAGGATGCAATAAGGCCAGGGGCCTCAACAGGGAAAATAGCCCAGTGGGGAAAACAAACAAGAAAAATTAGATATTTTAAGAAGAGTAACATCAAAATAAATGGTTCCTATATAAGCTATAGAAATTTTAATAAAACAATAGGAAGAGAAATAAGACAGAATAGTGTGCCTGAGTGTACCCTCAAGTAAGATAACTCTAACGCAAGACAGTGGAAGACCATGGTACAGAAGTTATGGCCCTACCCAAGACCAGAGACCAATGGTTTGATTTTGGAGTGTCCTAGAAGAGCTGCTTACTATAACTCAAGAGTCTCTTTTACCCTTACCAAGAGGAAAGTAGCCACTGAACAATTACAGTGCAGTAGTTAACCCATTGGTTGAAAAAGAATTGTTTGGTAATCTCAGTGTTATCAGTTGTATGTTAACAGAGGAGAATCCGTAAAGAATAGGCCAGACTATTCGGTGTATGTGTAGGCAAAGGGAAAGTGAACCGTAACCAAAGAGAAGGATCCAATGAAGTAGTCTGGCCTGTCTATATATATATATATATATACACACACACACACACACACACACACATATATATATATATATATATATATATATATATATATATATATATATATATATTTATATATATATATTATACATATATATATATGTGTGTGTGTGTGTAAATGTATATTGAACTACATTTATTTAAGGAAATCACCAAGCTTTCGGGTAATCATCTATGCCATCATCAAGGCTAAAAGTCATGATTATAAATTTTTTAGCCCTGATAATGGGATAGATGTTATCCCGAATGGTTGGTGAGCTTAATTAGTATGGTTCAGTATATGATAGTTTAAAATGCTTTCCTTGTAAATCGGAAGTGTGATTTTTATATCTAACATGGACAAATATTTCATCGTTATCATCACACACATATATATATATATACAAATTATATGTGTGTGTATGTGCATGTGTGCATTGGTATCTAAGATAAGTGCAAATATGTATGTATGTATTTGTATTTTTATATGGACATGGTGAATGTGCATATATTCGTGCGTTTACATATGTGTACAAATATGTATATAAAGTAGGTAGGCTATACATGCATGCATACTTTTTTGTGTATGCACTGAGAAGTTTTAACAAATGATTTAAGATAACGCATATTAATATAAAAATTGTAAGTAACAATGGGAAGACCTAAGGGAAATGCATCTTTAAGCACCACACCTGGCTAATGGGGTATAAGCCCCGCCCACGAAAACACCTGCATGTTTGTGTCATCGCAAGCAGCATATTTTTCTTATGTGCAACATCAAAAAAAGTCAGTTTCTAGTCCGGTGCAGGACAAAAGCCTCAGACATGTCTTATTCATATCTGGGGTTCTGCCAGTTTTCATCACCATGCTGGCCAATGCGGATTGGTGATGGTGGACGACTTTAGGCTGATCGCTCACAACAAACCAACCTAGTATGGGTGGCCCAGCTTTGCTGATCACGGCGAAACTCAAACTCTTTCACCACGTTATACAAATGTCTGTATCATTATGTATTGTGAAAAAGAAATCTTTTGCCTCTTAAATCCATCCTCTTGAAGTCAGAAACGGAAGTAGTCAGGATTTACTCAATATTTTCATTTTCTGTATTTTCTTATGAGAATATATATATATATATATATATATATATATATATATATGTGTGTGTGTGTGTATCTGTGTATGTGTGTTGTGTGCATAAGGAAATTAATCAATTAGAAGAGAAGTAATGAACAATTAATATAAAAAGTTTTAAAAACAGTATCAACATTTAAAGAGATCTTTCATATATAAACTAAAAACTTCTAAATAACATGAAGAATAGAAATAAGATATCGAATACTGTGCCTGAATGTACCGTCAAGCAAGAGAGAACTACCCCCAAGATAGTGGAAGACTATGGTACAGAGGCTATGGCACTACCCAAGACTAGAGAACAATGGTATGAATTTGGAATGTCCTCCTAGAAGAGCTGCTTACCATAGCTAAAGAGTCTCTTGTACCCATACCAAGAGGAAAGTAGTCACTGAATAATTGCAGTGCAGTAGTTAACCCCTTGAGTGAAGACATATTTTGTCGTAATTTCAGTCGTCAGGGGTATGAGGACAGAGGAAAATGTGGAAAGAATAGACCAGACTATTCGGTGCATGAAAAGGCAAAGACAGAATACAGAATGAGCCGTAATCAGAGAGAGAGAGAGGGGGGGGGGTTCCAATTTAGTACTGTCTGGACACGCAAAGGACCCAACAATTCTAGCTGTAGTATCGCTACTGGTGGCTGGTGCCTTGGTCAACCTAGTACCCCTAAGGCTAAACTTGATTTTGTTCGTAGTTCACTAACAATTGCCTTTCATGTAATTACGCATATGAAGCAAATACACAAGCAGTCTCGTAGCACGTATGTTGTTGTACAGGATTAATCCTGGCGTAGTATTTCCCTTCTCTTACCCTGTTGGGACGAATGCCAGTTTACCAGACAAAGGGACCTTTTTTCAAGGTCACAGTTGGATCAGGGGGAACAAATTGCCTCATTAACTCTCTCCGCCCACGGGCCTCAGCCTTTTTATCTATTTTGTTTTTCTATCATAATATATCAAACCGTAATTGGTATTTTGTCAGTTGTCAGTATTTGAAATAGCGAATAAACGTCTTTTTTTATTTGAATAATCCACCCCCATTTGTTCATGACTACTACATATATTTGATTTATTCCCCATTATTTCTCTTGTTTTCTGATCCTAGAAATCTTAATGATAACGATCATGTAAATGATTACCTTCCAATCTTACTTTGACTTGTTTTAAAATAAAAAAGGTCGTCTACCTTTCTTTGTTATGCCAATCGCTTGAAATCACCGGCTTTGCATTTACGAAAACAGAAATAGTATTCTGAGAAGAATCTAGATCTTAAGAATTTTAAGTGGTTTTCACATTATCGACTATTTTTCCTGTTGACCAATATTCTTAGCTGGTCTGGATGTTGAATAAGGTTATCAGTGCTAAATTAAATAATGTGAGAGATATGTACATCATATGTGATGTCTGGTAAATTAATTTCAAGCTGTCACATACTGAAATGGCGTTGATATGAGATTTGTGTAGTCTTGAAGGAATTTAATTTATCGAAGTATCATTTGTATTAGTATACAGATTTTGGATTTTCTTGGATATTTCCAAGTGAATATTAACCTGCCATAGAAGTTTCTCATAAAGGGCGTTTTGCCATGACTTCCCGTATGAGATTGCAGTATTATTATTATTATTAAATCTACAACCCTAGTAGGAAAATAAGGATGCTATAAGCCCAAGGGCTCCAACAGGGAAAGCAGCCCAGTGAGGAAAGTAGATAAGGAAACAACAATTAAACCATGCGTGAGACCTAGTGAATAAAAATATAGGATATTTTAGATCAATAACATTGTTGAACTATGTATGTCAAACATAGATATTGAGTATACATGTTTGAGTGACCCCATATGAGTTCATCTGCTGCCGTCAGCCATCGTCTGGCCTCCCTGGCCATAGCTTGTTTAAATGGTGTCTTGGCCACAGGGTGACGAGCTGAATGACTTTTCTCTATCACCTGTCACTCATGATAGGTAGTAGGTTGGCCAGGGCACTAGCCACCCGTTGAGATACCACCGCTAGTGAGTTATTGGGATCCTTTGACTGACCAGACACATATACATGGATCCTTCTCTCTAGTTACGGCTCATTTTCCTTTTTCCCACACACACACCAAATAGTCTGGCCTATTCTTTACATAAAACTCTGCCCTCTTACACCTGACAACACTGGGATTACCAAACAATTCTTCTCACCTAACGGGTTAACTACTGCACTGTAATTGTTCAGTGGCCACTTTCCTATTGGTAAGGGTAGAAGGGACTCTTTCGCTTTGGTAAGCAGCTCTTCTACTCCAAAATCAAACCATTGTTTTCTAAGTCTTGGGTAGTGCCACAGCCTCTGTACCATGGTCTTCCACTGTCTTGGGTTAGAGTTTTCTTGCTTGAGGGTACACTCGGGCACACTATCTATTTTATTTCTCGTCCTCTTGTTTAGTTAAAGTTTTTATATTTTATATAGGAGATTTTTATTTTAATGTAGTTACTATTTTTAAATTATTTTATTTTTCAATGTTTCCATTCCTCATTATCTATTTTCCCTATTGGAGCCCTTGGGCTTATAGCATTGTGCTGTTCTAACTGGGGTTGTAGCTTAGTAGGAAGTAATAATGATAATAGTAATAATGTATCCTCGAAGGTACAGTTGGACACATGAATTCCTGGTACACATCGAATTGAAGGAATGCACCCATCAAACCCTTACTGTGCGGCGAGTTTTTCTGTTTATCCCCGTCCACCACCCCTGCCATCTCTCCCTACACTATCTGTTTGGTTACTTGCTGTGAAGTAATGGTATGACAGGGTGCGCTTCTTCGGAGCGAGATATGCCAGGGACTCCTGTGACCAACTGTACTTCCTTCTCAAAAGTCAACTATTGCCCCATTCTCCACGTACTGAGGTAATGCCATCCTCAGGAATTTAGCCAAACAACTCCATTAAAAGAATATCTCGGTTAAGATTGCATTCCCTGATGAATATGAGGATAACTTAGTGTTCTTGATCTTCCAGTGAATCGCGCTAGGACTCAAAACATGAGAGATAATGTTCCATAAGTGGTGTACAAAATTTACAATGTCCTCAATGGATTGGTCTTTAAGTAATATAAGGAGCTTTAATTGCCTGGGGGCTCGATCGATTGTCTACAGGCCCTAATTACATGCCATGTTTGAGGCAATTTTGTTATCTTTTGGTGGGAAGGTCGTTCACATTGTTAGCATGTGCAATATAAAGTTAGAGTTTACGGTTTGACCTTACATTAAAAAACTATTAGGCCTGACAAATGAGGATTTTATTCATAATTTGGGTCAGGTCAGTTTCCTGGAATCATTGCGTTTGAAGCTAAATGCTGTAAATACGAGTACGTGCCTCTTTTGTTATGCTAAGAATTAGTCATGTTTTCTTTTCAGTACAGTAGATTTGTTGCTTCTCTATCAAATTTCTGGATTTTGATTAATTTCTTAAGGTCTCGGATCCTTTGTTCAAGTGTTCATAACATCTAGAATATGTGGATAAATTAATTTGAAGATACTTTCAAGCTAATGGATGTTGTTCTTATCTATCAGTAGTAACTTCCTAAATTTGTAGGAAATAAAGATATATTAATAAAAGGGTTTAGAGACACTTATCTGACAGATGACAGAAGGCCTGATAGGAGAAGAGCTGTGTTGGGTTATAAGAAGCTCGAGAGTAAATGGAGTAGGTAGTAAGTTGGCCAAGGCACCAGTCATCCGTTGAGATAATATTGTTAGAGAGTTATTGCGTCCTTTGACTGGTCAAATAGTACTATATTGGATTCGTCATTTGTTATGGCTCATTTTGCCTTTACCAACACATACGCTTAATAGTCTGGCCTATTCTTTCCACATACTCCTGACAGCACTAACATAACCGAAAAATTCTTTTTCGCTCAAGGGGTTAATTACTGCTCTGTATTTTTTCAGTGGCTACTTTCCCTTGGTAAGGGTATAACAGACTATTTCGCAATAGTAGACATCTCTTCGAGGAGAAGAACACTCCAAAATCAAACCATTATTTTCTAGTCTTAGGTAGTGCCACAACCTCTGCACCTTGGTGTTTCGCTGTCTTGGGTTAGAGTTCTATTGCTTAAGGGTACACTCAAGCACACTACTTTCTATGTTTCCTTATTTCCTTTCCTCACTGGGCTACTTCTCTTGTTGGAGCCCTTGATCTTATAGCACCCTACTTTTCCCAACTAGGGATCTAGTTTAGCCTGTAATAATAATAATGATAATAATAATAATAATGATAATAATAATAATAAATGTGATTGTGTGGATGAAGTCTAGTGCAGAGAAAAAAATAGCTGAATTTGAAAGTTTATCAATCAATTATAAATGGAATTAACGAAAATCTTACTTTTATAAATTGATACCAGTTCTATTTAAGATTTCAGAGCACATGGAAAGTATTATCTGCTTAAATGATTATCTACAACAGAACTCGAATAGATATGATGGAATATTTTTATCAGACACTTAAGTAATAATTTGACTACCAAGATAAGGTGTTATGTCTGTGAGATGACAGTTACTGATTGCATCTTGAATTAGATAAGTATATAAAATCTTGAATCTTATAAGTTGTAAAAAAAACCAATGATATTCTATACAAGCTCAAATGGTAGATTTGGTGTTGAAATTTATTTCCTTGTGTGGTGACATCTAATGAAGAATAGAAGCCCTGTTCAAATCTTTGACGTGGATTTGATTTTTATCAGAAAATAATAGACATTTTTTTTTTTAATATCTATAGAAGATAAAATTATGATGTCAAATCTCTATTAGATAGATGTAAGAATAACAAAGTTCAGGTTCGTGTTTTGAAACATGTTTTATAACAAAGAAATATCCTTTTGCCAACTGTACAGAATTTTGTCCTTTACTTTAAGGGCTATTTTCCTGGTTCTTATATTCAAGGAAACTATGCATGGCATAACCTAAGATATCTGTTTGTCGCATACATTCATAGGTATTTATAGAGTATCATAAAACCCATTCCACGTTAATTGCTAAATCCACATTATCAAAACTAAGAAAACAAGAGTCTTCAACTTCTTGAAAGACTTAATATCTTCAGCCTTTGGGATATCTAGTTGGAAATTGTTATTTTGTCATGGGGTACCATCTTTGAAAGCTCTAGAACCTATAGTAGAAGCCATTCTTGGCTCTAATAACTTGAAACCATGTGTAACTATTCTCGTGTCGACACGATTCGTTGGCTGCACGATGCGTAGAAGCTATTTTAGATATTTTGGGCGCTTCGTTTTGATAACTTGATGAGTCATTGCACATACCGTATATTAAATTCTATTCTAACTTTAATAGGCAGTCAGTGTACAGTAATTCAATTAGCATAGGAGTTATCCTTTCTCTGTGTGGGACACCTTTTATCAATCCTGCTCCTGTTTATTATTGTTATTAGTATTACTTGCTAAGCAAAGTAGGATGCTATAAGCCCAGGGGCCCCAACAGGGAAAATTAGCCCTGTGAGGAAAGGAGAAGTTGAAAAAATTAAGAACAGTTACAACAATAGAATAAATATATCCTATATAAACTATCAAAACCTTAACAAAACAAGAGAAAGAAGATAGAATAGTGTGCCGAGTAAACCCTCAAGGAAGAGAACTCTAACCCAAGACAGTGGAAGACTATGGTACAAAGGCTATGGCACTACCCAAGAAGAGCTGCTTGCAATAGCTAGAGTCTCTTCTACCCTTACCAAGAAGAGAGTACCTACTGAACAATTACTGTTAGCCCCTTGAGAGAAGAAGAATTGTTTGATAATCTCAGTGTTGCCAGGTATATGAGGACAGAGGAGAATATGTAAAATATAGTCCAGACAATTCGATGTATGTGGAGGCAAAAGGAAAATGAACCGTGATCAGAGAGAAGGGTACAATGTAGTACTGTCTGGCCAGTCAAACTTACGTTATTGGTTGCTGAAATGTAGTTGCTGCAAAGCCAGAGTATCGTAGGACTTTTCATAATTTATTCTTTCCTCTTGCCAGTCAAGAATTTTCATTAACTTTGCTTTAGTTGTTAAATCAAACATAAATAATATTTTAACTACTTGAAATATTATTCTTATAATCTTCCTTAAAAACATTAAACAAGTTATCTTACATGTTTTCTTTCATGCTACCAATTATTATCATCATCATTAAGAACAGTAACGTTAAAATAAATATCTCGTATATAAACAAAATTTTTTAACGAAACAAGAAGAGAAAAAAGATGGAATAGTGTGCCCGAGTGTACCCTCAAGCAAGAGAACTCACCCCAAGATAGTGGAAGACCATGGTACAGAGGCTATGGCACTACCCACGACTAGAGATCAGTGGTTTGATTTTGGAGTGTCCTTCTCCTAGAAGAGGTGCGTACCATAACTAAAAGTCTTTTCTACCCTTGCTTAGAGGAAAGTAGCCCCTGAACTATTATTACAATGTAGCAGTTAACCCTTTGAGAGAGAATATTGATAATCTCAGTGCTGTTAGGTGTGTGAGGACAGCGGAGAATGTTGTGTATAGAATAGGCCAGACTATACGGTGTATGTTTAGTCAAAGGAAAAAATATGAGCCGTAACCAGAGAGAGGGATCCAATGTAGTACTGTCTGGCCAGTCAAAAGACTCAATAAATCTAGTAGTATCACAACGGGTGGATGTAATCGTTAAAAAAAGACTTTGGATTTTAATGGTTGAGCTGGAAGCCTGGAACATAAGAAAAATTTTCAATTCTGTTGGTTCTAAGAACAATGCTTTCTCTTGTCTGTGCTCAAGAGGGTCAGGCAATCTAACGAAGGAAACCATTATATTATGCAATTTATAGGGTTGCATTGAGAATGTATAGCCTACTAGCTCTCTCCAAATCAAAACAGAAAATGCCGATTTCAATGTAATCAAAGACCATTCCCTATTACGTTACATTTATGACACTTAGTGTTTGATAAGTCTGTCCCAACTGATGTCCTGACTTCTGACTGCAGTCTGGTCTGGAGAGTGCGAGACCTTCATTTAAAAGGAATGTGTTGTTATTGTCGTGTCGTCCACCTTGTGACGTCATTACGGTGGGATTGAATTTCTCAATAATCCTGGCATTTAATATTATTACCAGAAAATTGACACCAAGGCCCTACAGATTTTGGATTATTATTTTTTCCGATGAAAATAAAATATTTATGAGTGTCAGTAAATTTCAATTCCCAAATTTTTTCAGATTCAGAAATGCACTTCAAATTCAGCTGGCAATTTGGCAAAACAAGACCTACTTTTGTGGACATCATAACTTGTGACGGTATGCTGTACAAATTCGATGGTGTTATTGTTGAATGAAGTACAATTTGCCTTTAAATGGTACACGAGTGTTATTCGAAGTGAAATGAAACTAGAAAATTATTTGGAATAGCTCAATCACCTGAGAATTTTTAATGTGAAATATTTTTGTAAACAGAAGTTTCGTCATCGTCTCCCGAAATGGGAAACGTAATTCTTCAAAATTAAATATATTTTCCGAAAACCGTTGGACTAACACTGCCTTGTCAAAGGAGCTGGAAAGTGTTTTGTGGCACTGTTGTAGATGTAAGATTAGTAGGCCTACAATGGTCACGCTGCCGTGCACAGCAAATTGAAACCTTAGTTACAGGTTCTGATAGGCGTAAATATTTACTGTAGGTCAATATTACCAGTGAAGATATGTTTCTGGTGTATTTATTAATATTTTGAACAGTTCTGATTTAGATAAGTCGGGGAAATCCGTATTGGTCTGAATATATTGTTTTTAAAATTCCAGGAGTTATGACTAAATAATCACATTTTGAAAGTGAAACAAACACACAAGCATCAGCAAACCAGAGGTTCCCCACTTAACCTAACCTAGGTATCTTTACCTGCTAACTTCCCTCCTTAGACCACCACATCCTTAGCCTACCCCAGAATTAAGTCTCAACCCTGTGATTGTTTCCTCACTGGTTTCACTCCTGAAACCATGTTTTTCAGATGTATCCCAGTTTAACCTGTTTGTGAAACTTAGAAAATATGTATTTCCCATGATTAAGAATTGGAAACATTCAAAATACTTGTAAATACACAAGTTGCACTTATTTTATTAAATACACAAGTCACACTTATTTTTTTCGAAAGTGAAGTGGCCATTTTATTTTGGATGCAGTTAATACAAATATCTTTCTTAGATTTGAATCCTAGAAGTACTTGTTTCAAATGTATGACTTATGGGGGGGAAGGAGCTTGTACAGTATAGGAAATGTGAAGATTTGCCAAGAAAAAAGAATATGGCATAAAAAAGTTATGATTGGAGGTTACAAATGGATACCAAAATTAATATTACAGGAAATGGGAAATCAAAGTTTTGTACAGGGGAAGCACTTTTTGGGAATATGAGCTGCTCTCAATGTCTTTCTTTGTCATTGCGACCAAAATAATAGCGGTAAAAAAGGATAATTTTCCGGAAGTAAGTGTTTAAGCTATTCTTAACTGCTGATATAGGTTATAGGGTTCAAACTAATGTTTTACTTATTAAAAGCTGTTTTCCATGTCCTATTACACATGGAAACCCAGTCCACTACAGGACCTATAAGTTCTAATTGTCGTTTACATTCTTGGGTATTACGCAGCGTATTCCATGTTAATTGTCAAATCCACATTATTGAAGCACTTTGAAAACAAGAAAGTCTACAGCTTCTTGAAAATGTTAATATCTTCAGCCTTTTGGATGTCTAGTGGGAGCTTGTGATATAATTTTGAGGCCGCTTATTTGAAAGATTTAGTAAGATTATATTTAATTGTTGGTAAAAATCAGCGTACTGTACGAATATTTTGCCCCAGTAACGTTAAGTCATGTAGGTTTGATTTCATTTAGGTAAGCCTAGACAAAAGAAGAAGCAGTCTTGAATCTTCCCTTTTTATAATTAGTTAAGTTTATATTAGACCTAAGTAGATGAGCCAATTTCTTGTATATTTATTCACTATAGAGTTGATTGAGTATATCTTTTTAGTACTGGTAACCTTTGGGGATTGTCTAGGCCCTCTGTGTAGAATTTAAGTATACTTTGATGTAGTACTATCATTATTAATAAGTAAGTTGGCCAGGGCACTAACCACCCATGATACTACCTCTAGAGAGTTATGGGGTTATTGACTGGCCAGACAGTACTACATTGGTCCCTCCTCTCTGCTATGGTTCATTTTCCCTTTGCCTACAAATACACCGAATAGTCTGGCCTATTCTTTACATATTCTCCTCTGTCCTCATACACCTGACAGCACGGAGATTACCAAACAATTCTTCTCTCAAGGGGTTAACTAATGCACTGTAATTGTTCAGTGGCCACATTCCTCTTGGTAAGGGTAGGCGAGAGACTTTAGTTATGGTAAGCAGGTCTTCTAGGAGAAAGACACACCAAAATCAAACCATTCTTCTCTGCTCTTGGGTAGTGCCATAGCCTCTGTACCATGGCCTTCCACTGTCTTGGATTAGAGTTCACTTGGGCACACTATTCTATCTAATTTTCCTTCCTCCTGTTTTGTTAAAATTTTTATAGTTTATTTAGGAAATATTTATTTTAATGTTATTGTACTTAAAATTTTCTGTTTTTCTCTGTTTCCTTTCCTCGCTGAGCTATTTTCCCCGTTGGAGCCTCTGTGCTTATAATATCCTGCTTTTCTAATGAGAGTTGTAGCTTAGCAAATAATAATAATATCATTACTAGCTAACCTACAACCCTATTGGAAAAGCCGGATACTATAAGCCCAAATGATCAAACAGGGAAAAATAGCCCAGTGGGGAAAGGAAGTAAGGAAATAAATAAACTTTGAGAAGAAATGAACAATTAAGATGAGTTATTTTAAGAACAGTAATATTATTAAAACAGATCTTTCATATTTGAACTATAAAAGGAGAATTATGTCAGCCTATTCAACATAACATTTGCTGCAAATTTGATCTTTTGAACTTTTTCAACTTTGCTTAAAAATTCAACTGATTATTGTAAAGGCAGCATCAACAAATACTGAAAATCCCTCTGCAGTCCCTCCTAATTTGACAGATGTAGAAGTAAAGAATGACATCTATTCCTGTGGTAATGTGATTGAAGGAAGGTTTGTAGAGTGATGGATATGGGTTTCCTGAGTCGTACAGAAGGGAAATCTAACTTTAGTTGACCAAATCAAAGAAAGATCTCCTAACCTAGAGTATTTCCATCTAATTTTAGTAAGGTTAGGTATCATTACCATCCTGCAAATCACCAGTTAACACTTCTACTGCTAGTTATCATGACCGTCTGCCTTTCTACAAACTAGTCCTATTGAAAAATTTAGGGGCTCCAGTTAGAATTTGAAGGGCCAAATTGGGCTAGCTGAAACTTCTTAATTAGAATAATGGTCTAATTTCCTGGGCCATCAGATTTGCCCTGCTCATAACTGAAGAATCTGATAGTGTAATTATCAAAAGCACACCTGTGAGCACATAACACTTTATTCACCACACAAGCTTATCAGTATCATTTGCATACCTACTTAGCATTTGTATGAGAGAAATAATACATGTCTTATGCTCTCAACTATTGATATCCAATACTTGGAGATCTTCAGACTGAGTGTATGATGGTATTTATTTTTGATAATGTTTTTAATATCATTGCTGGTTGTTTATGACAGTTTGCTATGCATTTTGTCATGAGGGTAGATCATTGAGGTTGTCATAGATGGTGATGTCCAGGTCTTAATCATGTTGGTTTATAGTAATTGCTTTATCTGGATCAAGATACAGTAGTGAAAGAAATAAAACCTTTCAAGGCTAAAAATATGAGTTAGTTAAGGGACATAGCCACTGTGTGCTTCCATTTTGGCTAGTCAGTCCTGGGTCATCGCTCTGTATGGGATTTTATAATGTACAGGTTCAGAACAAAGGCCATGCGGTTCTTCGACGAGAGCCTTGTATGAGCTCTGACCTCATAGAACAAGTTCCTGCCTGAACTACAACCAAATCTTTTAGGCTCTGTTTAGGTAGATCCAAAGGCCTCTTGCTGAGCAGACTTCTCTCTTTGGACTGGCCTCCCCCCTCTACTGTATATCCCCCAAAGCTATGATATCCAGATGTCTAGGCTTTTAACTTTGGTGACAGGGACATTCCTATGTACCTAGTCCGAGACTACTAGCCTCTCATATCATTTTTTACCTCTCATAGTATGCCCCAAAATAAGTAAACACAAGTCTAGGTTAGGTATGGTTATCTTACTGAGGGATATCACCTTACTACCCTTGGGGAAGTCCAACAAAGTTTTTAGATTTGACTCGTTCTTACAGAATGTTCTTTCCATCCTCTCGGGTGCCAGGAGTTTGGTAAATTAAGGGGGTGTCGGTGTTGGACATGTTCGCAGTGGATATTTAATGCTCACTAGCTCTTGCTTTTCCTACGGGGAGTGGGGAAAGTTCAATACAACACAAAGTTCTAAAAGTTTGGTTCCTGTTGCCGCCAAATTGTCTAATAACATTAATCCCCCTAATTGTGTTAAAGGAACTTCGGAAGTTCTAAAAAGATGCTTGAGGGTACACTTTGGCACACTATCTTAATTCTCTTCCTCTTGGTTTGTTGAAGTTTTTATCTATATAGGAGATATTTATTTTAGTCTTGTTGCTCTTCTTAAAATATTTTGTTTTTATTTGTTTCCTTCTGCACTGAGCTATTTTCCCTGTTGGAGCCCCTGGGTTTATAGTATCCTGCTTTTCCATCAAGGGTTGTAGCTTAGCAAGTAATAATAATAATAATAATAATGCAGGTTTGTTGAGCCAGGTATCATGTTTAGTTAGAGGAAGGTCATCGGACTAGGTGGTCGATAAACATTTGAAGCCACCTTTTTTTCTCTGTGTTATACAGTATTGTGACTCGTGTTCATCACCTGTGTGCTGTAAAACTAGAAATTTTATTGCAGGTTGTTTGATGGTGATTTGAAAATTGGTGTACCATTACTTTTTGTTTTCTCCGGTGGTAGTAAGGGGATGTGTTAGTGTTAGCCATTAGTGATAGGAAGGAGACTGTTTTGATGAAATAATGCTGGCGATAGTAAAGTAATCAGTGTTGATGGCGATTCCTTCATTAATGGGTTGTAATATCTTTGGTGACACTGCATTAGTTAGGTTCAATTGTAATTTATAAACTTTGCCACTATACTGTATCATGCATTGGTTTTAAACCTTTGTTACAGTTTATTTGAAAAACTTCTGATGAGAGACATTATGTGTTATGACTTAATTGAAGAGGAGTGATGTATCGTGAAATTTGAAGGTGGTCATTGTCCATATACAGTATTAGTTGAACACTCTCTCAAGGTCTTGCTTGGAAAAACTTGAATTTTGAGAGATGAAAGTGTATTGTTAGTTTGATAGCTAATGATTGACTTCTAGATTTTTCTTGCTTATACAGTATTAGAATTCTATTTTCAAAAAGTGACATCTGTTTGTACTGGATTTCAGAATTCTTTTCGAGATTGTTAATGAGACGAAATACTTCAAAAATTGAAGAATTCAAGAAGTCCTCTCACAAGATAATATCATTATCAACCCTGGATAAAGTAAGTACATCATATTTATAATGACATTGTTCTTTTAATTTGATTTTCATATATATTTCTCTTACAGCAAAGCAGGCTTTGTCAGAAGTCTGTTGATTTATATACATTAGATTGCACAGTTTAGGAGTGTATATTAAATTGCAATATTATAAGATAAGTTTAGTGTATCGTATAACAGAAATGAAATATCTTGACTCGACCTTACTTTGCTTAGTTTGTTTTAAGTAGTACAATATTCTCTTGAAAGTTGTGTTATTACTTTCATTTACTTGAAAGAAGAAAGATTTTTATTTCCTAAGGGTGAAGTTTACAAGATTAACTGAAGGAAATTATGGTACTGTATGGGCCATTTTAGATTGAGAAGATATATTCAGTAATATTTTTTTCATTATAATAAAATGGCTAATCTTGTAATGCTATTTTACAGAATTGCTGTTCTTATAGAATAAAGAAACATAAGTGCAAAAGATGAGACTATCAATTTTAACAAGGACAAACTAGATTGTTATGTAAAGACAGTAATGTATTTATATTTAACCAGCCAGGGGTTGAAATTTGTTTTAAATTTTTTTTTGTGGGTATCTGTAAGGCACATTCTTCACTTATATGAATCTAGCTAGTTGCTGTGAATTTTTCTTGAACTAAAGTAATTAGAATGAATATGTATATATAAAGGGATTGTATACTAGATTGTATAACCGATGAATATTCTGATTCTTGGTTTTTAGTAATTTTTGATTACTAGAAAATATGCATTTGCAATTAGGTTATGTTGATGGGGAAAACATAAAAAACACCTAGTTTTCATGAGTTCTAAATTTTCTGCCTTCTCTCAATTGGGTGCAGCTAAGAAAACTTGAAAGTGTTTCATTGGATAACTGATTCAAGCAGGGTCTCTTACTGGTAAAAGTAATTGATAGTAAATGTGATACAGTATTTGATAAACCATTAAGGATAGGATATGCAAACCTCAAGTGATGGTACCTGTATAAGAGAGAAATTCTGGAAGCAACTGTCAAGAGAGGTAGAGTTGATGCATCTAATGCTTGGAGGGGTTGATGAGGCTTATGCCTTTCTGTGTCCCATTACCAAGAGGACTAAAACTATACCCTGGGGTTACTTACCAATCCCCTCAATAGAAAACCAGTGAGACATACAGTTATTAACTTGAGATGTTAAAGGTCTGTTACCAAAATAATAAAGACAAACTGTGCGTGCTGATGATAGTTGTTTCGAAAACAAAACTGGCCATCACCACTGGTGGGTGTCATCAAAGGAACCTGAACCTTAATCCACTGTGCACTGAAGTGTATTGCTGTAATAGCATAGTACAATATTTAATTGAGATTTCAAAGGCATTTGTGTTAACAGTTATTAAGGACTACTGATCATTATTGGGTGTTGGTTACCATAGGATTGGTAATGCAATGCATTGTACTATATACTTTTAAAAATTTTTTGTAACTTTCGATATAATGTTGGAGAATCAATCTTTCCATAACAGTAAAATGGGATGGAGATTTCTCAAGCCTTGCTGATTTGTACTCCGTGTAACTCACTTTTTATTGGGAGATTTTGATTGTGTTGTTGCCAAAACGTATGAATGTTTATGCTGAAAATATTATTCTGTTCCCTAGGTTTTCAGTTTGTCTTGTGATACACTATGTACTGTGATTTCAATTTACAGTAGAGTACAGTATGTTTGTTATAAAAAAATTCTTAAATTCTAGCCGCAAAGTTTTTATGGTTGACGTTGACTTTTGTTCTTTTAGTAATATTAATTTTTACTTATGCTTACAAACTTTGGCTGTTGGGACTTGAAGAAGAATTGCTTAATATCATTAATGAATTTTTAACTAATAGACTTCAAAGCCTAGTTGTTGATAAGACGCCGTATTAACTACGTGATGGTTATCTAGCTTTCCCCATGGTAGTGTTCTTGGTTGCTGTTGGTATTGTATATGCATGATATGTATTTTGAACTGAAAAACAAAGGTTTTGCTTGTGCAGATAATACTTTTTTAATTCTATCCATCCCACTATCTGGTTTTAGACTTACAGTGAGTAGTTTAATTTTGGGGAGTGAAGTTAAAGCCGGGGATGGGGAGGGGGCAATGAGATTTGGAGCATTTTACTGTAAGCTGTGATGGTTCAAGGGTAACTTGAATCAGATGACAGGATCTCAGAAGAATTGTCTAGTGTTAAAAGAACTAGGATTCACTTGAATAAGCTTAAGGTTTGAGGGAGGCTCAGTGATAGGAACTAGAGAGGTTGATGCTCTTTTAAGCCTCAAAGGGTTGAAGGCTGTGGGTCCTTATACATACAGTGGATCATTGAGGCTACTCTAATGTAGATGCTATATAGTAAAAGATTGTAATTAAAAGTTTTGTCAAAGATGAAAGTACTGTACTTCTGCAATCTAGAACAACAATTCAGTCCTGGTTCCAAATCTTAGCCAGTCTGTCGAGTTGTCTGCATATGCTGCTATTCTCCTACCCATTCCTATTGATTTTTGAGACTAAAATGCCTAGATCAAGACTGTATTCCTTCTACGACCACCTCTCTGACAGAATGAATTAATCCTTAGTGACACCCCTCCATTGCTGGAAAGTGTCTATGAAAAGAGATATCTGGAACCCTTACTTCAAAGGACACTCCTGGAGTTAAACGACAAAGATCAGCCCACCATTCCACTAGTTGAAGTTGACTTTGCATCAATAATGTTTAATATTAGATACATTGAGTGCAAATATATAGAGTCCAGATTGAAGATTCTTTACCAATTCCAATTAAGGGGAAACTGGAAATCCCTCCTCTTTCAAGTACCTCATAGAATCAAACTTCTCTAAAGAAGCCAGAGTTCTTTATAAGCTTATCCCCATCAAAATCAATGGAGTTCCTTCTCTTCAACATCTCAAGTAAAATAAGGAAAAACTCACAGAAGCTTTTTTCAATTTTAGAATAAATTAATTGCCTAACTTTGTTAGTGCCTGAGATCAGGCTAATTCTCTTGAACTCAATATGAAAGCATTTTTTTTTATTCAGGTTTTTGGGTTGGCAGACAAAAGAAATGCTTTGTTATAAAATTGAGAGGATACTTCTAATTCTTTCTTTTGCAGATTCAATAGTTAGGGTTATTTATAAGGTTAAAGAAGAAAATTTTGCAGATCACCAAGACCTTAAACTTATTTAAGGTTACCTAAATTGTTTAGAAAAAAAATTCAAATGGGTTGCAAAAGGCTGCAGCAGCTTCAGTGAATTGTGTGGTAGACATAAGTAACAATTGTGTTTCTTTAATGATGCGCTGGTGGATGGTGCACTAATTATTATCATTATTACTTGCTAAGCTACAACCCTAGTTGAAAAAGCAGGATGCTATAAGGCCAGGGGCTCCAACAAGGAAAATAGCCCAGTGAGGAAAGGAAAAAAGGAGAAATAAAATATTTTAAGAAGAGTAACAACATTAAAATAGATATTGCCTATATAAACTTTAACAAAACAAGAGGAAGAGAAATTATATAGAATGGTGTGCCCGAGTGTACCCTCAAGCAAGAGAACTCTAACCCAAGACAGTGGAAGACCATGGTACAGAGGCTATAACACTACCCAAGACTAGAGAACAATGGTTTGATTTTGGCACGACCTTCTCCTAGAAGAGCTGCTTACCATAGCTAAAGTCTCTCTTCTACCATTACCAAGAGGAAAGTGGGCACTGAACAATTACAGTAGAGTAAAAGAATAATTGTTTGGTAATCTGTGTTGTTAGGTGTATGAGGACAGAGGAGAATATGTAAAGAATAGGCCAGACTATTCGCTGTATGTGTAACCAGAGAGAGGGATCCAATGTAGTGCTGTCTGGCCAGTCAAAAGACGCCATAACTCTCTAGTGGTAGTATCTCAACGGGTGGCTGGTGCCTTGGCCAACCTATTACCGTTTGGATATTTCCCATTTACTGGTTCCCATATTGGACCAACTTTTGATTAAGTTGTAATGCCAGTAGCCTCCAGAATGCAAAGTGATCCTATGAAGTCTATTTCTTTTGAACCCTCTTTTTCTCTCCACAGTCCAATAAATATTACTATGCAAATTTTTTTCCGGTATATTCAATGGAGTCTTCTTTGTAAAAGTAGTGACTTTGGGATTTTGCTCTAACAATATCCAACGGGAATACGGGAATGGCAACAGGATGTGTCGTCAAACAAGAGAATGTTACAATTCTTTCCAAGAGATCCTAGTGAGAGGAATCTTTTTTCCAATTCAAAAACCTTCAAGTAGAAAAGTCCAAAGACTTGGGTATTCTTAAATTCACTAACACAATAAAAGTAGTAATATCTTATGAAGCTCACTAATATTAACCCCAGCAAAATTAACTGAGTGGAACCTCACCATCTCCTATTATTAATTAGTCTAGTCTCTTCTGGATTTTCCTCTGAAATACATGTTAATTTACTTTCAAAATTCTAGCTATTGAAGTTGTCAACTATATTTTAAACATAGCCCTTTTAGAAAGAAGAATTCTTAGCAAACCACATTCCTCAAAATGATCAAACAAAACAATCCCTTTACACCTTCACAAAGTTGCTGGAATCACACCACTTTTATTGTCATTGAGAGTAAATCAAGAGAAAAAAATCCTCTTATAATGTATAAATAACCTAAAATCATAAAAGCCACAATCTGGATTGCCGGTGAGACGTCTTAGAAAGAAAATTTGACAAAAGAATTGAAAGAAAAAGAATTGTATTACCCATTCCTAGCAGGAATTTTACAAGGAAAGTGGAAAAGAAATTTTGAAATTTACAGTAGAGGTCAAAATTTTAAAGGTTTCAAGGCCCTTCATGAATGCAGAGGCAATGGACAGTAACAATGCCCTACCTAGCAGGACAATGCCTTAGAGACTGACCATATATCTATATGATCAGTGCCCAGGCTCCCTCTCCTCCCAAGCTAGAACCAAAGAGGGCCAAGCAATGTCTGCTGATGATAAAGTAGATAGACAGGGATGGTGAAGTTGTGGACAGAAACTATCAAGCTTGGGGGGGCCTCAAACCCCAGTCTGGCGATTACCAGGCAAGAACATTTCCAATAACTTTTATTCAAAATGATTTGCAACCTAAATCTCACCCATTAGTCATTTTAAAAGCTATTGCAGAAAACACGGTTACCAAGCAAACATGGCTGACCTCTCCTTGTCTGACCCCTAAAGTATTTTAAGATACAGTACATGTTATCAGTAATTGATAAAAGTTTCCTCTCTTTGGAATAAAGGTTTTAAGGTGAATATAAAATTTTATTTAGAGATCAGAATCTTATGATAACAGGATTTGTCTTGTCAGCCTTGCAGTGGACTTTAGTTCATATAAGATAAGATAATGATGGTCATATGTATAGTAACTGTGAAAGGAAAACTTATATACTCTTATCCTTGAAGATATACAGTACATTGGAAAATCCATATTTAATATGCTAGTTGTAATTTACATTTTAGTTTGTTTATAATAGACAGGAATTGAAGAATTAGTTTAAAAAAAGTGGTTTAAAGAAAACCCTTCATGAAATGTAATGGGTATTCTGTGCTGTGGAAATTGTTCTGGCTTGCACCAATGGAGTAGTCACTGATCTGTCCCCAAGATGAAATTGAAAAATAATGGTATTGTGCTATTTCATAACTAATAAATACACTACACACCTAATAATGAATGCCATTGTAGTCAGGTATATTTCTACAACCTCATGAAACAATCAGAAAATCTGCTTAAGAATTCTTAGTACAGCTGTTTGACCGGAGGGGGCCGGGTGAAAAGATCAGTGCTAACAGATAAAACCCTGACTCTGCTGATTTTGAGGTCGTTTGGTTTTGTTTTGCAATGAGAAAACCAGGAAGAATCTCGTAGTAGTCCCAGCAATTCAGACAGGAATATTTGGCAGCCAGTGAAAATAAGTGGAGAGGTTTACATTCTGCACAAATTTAGTTTGTTGTAGGTTTTCTTGTACTGTACAACATGAAAGAACATAGGCTAGTTGGTAGGGGTGTGTGATCAAAAGTTCAAAGATGTTTTATTGCCTTATTTTGTCATTGCTTTATCAAATTATTATTATTATTTTGCCTATACTTTATTACAGTCTTTGTATATGTAGGGAATTTTCTGTGGATTTGTTCACAGCTAGCCAAAAAAATATAACATTATAAGTATTATACTCTTTTGATTAATTATTTCTGAAGTTGTTAAAAGAAGATAGTGATCTATTATCACTCATGAGTTGTCAAGTTGTAAGTTTTATCTATCAAATTGTGCTATGATTTTAGGGTAACGTTCATTCTGCTATCATTTTAGCCTGTGATAGGTTTAAGTAGACATTTGTATAAGTACATATAGTCATGGATTTATTAAAGCTTATATTATTATTTTGCCACGACAGACCCTGAGACTAAAATCTTGTGGTATTAAAATGTGATTCTCAAATGGTAAAGCTATAGATTACTAGTGAATTCATTTGAATTACAGTCTGCGCTTTGTGGATGACTCATCATCTAATGCTGTACAGATTAGTAGTCTCTTTAGCTTTTAAGAGTATCACTTATCATTCTTTTTTTTTTTTTTTTTTTTTTATTACCCTACATAAGTTACTACTAATGTTTAAATTAGCTGTGTACTATACTGTACATACTTTATTAGCAGCATTTGGAGTACTGGCATCTTTATAGTGCTGTAAAATGTAAATTGGAATGCACCTCAGTTTCTACTCTTAATAAGTTCCTCTTCAGACTAATGCTTAGTGAATCACACAGCTGAGACCAGGTTGAGCATGCCAGAGGTAGTTTGGGAGTTCTAATTTTGGTACATTTCTTTTATTCTTAATTATCTTGAATGTCATTCACAAAACCAAAATTAGTTTTCCAAATAAGTAGCTTAAGTTTTTTTATTTGATTCCGTTTGCTTCATTTGAAAATAGATTAAGGACTGTGCTAGCATGTAATTGGTGCCATTAATAATCTAGTTGGCACCTGCATCACAGGTGGAGTTTGTTGGCATGTCATGCTCTGTATCTAGTGCCATTTGAGGTACAGTGAGGGACTAACTTGTTGCTTTTTGTGTGTGCATATTTTTGTGTGAAAGGCAGTAGTGAGTATGCATATATTTTTATTACAATTTGTTTTATAAACTATGTGACTAGTGATTGCCTTTGTTCACTTATTAGCTAAATTTGTGTCATTAGTCAAACTAATCTGCTGAATTAGGAGAATTAGAGTAGTTACTTTGCCACCTGAATAGTTGGATATTTTCATGAGAGAGTTTGTTTACTTTAGACTTGGCCAATATTAGAAGAGAGTAAATACCTATAAGTAAATTGATTATATACAGGTTAGGATATGTTTATTGATGCAATGTTTGCTAGAATTATAACTTTATAACTTACAAATTTTAAATAACGTAAATTAATTTTTACAGATAATATCTTGAAGGATTTGAGAAAAAAAAAACGTACAGTGAACAGCATACTGTAAATTATTTCATCTTATTTTTGTTTTTATGAATGAAATAACTTAAACATATGAATGGGAGTGAGGAGCAGGATGTGAGGCGGTGGATATATTTAGACCTAAAGAGATGGTGGAGACAGTAGATCAGAAGTGGCCGGGTGGTGTTTCATGATGTCACATGGCATTTGGGAAATCCAGGTTCTGTGCTTTTTTTTCTTTTTCCTTTTCTTGGAAAATAGCAGAGAATTCTGATGTTATGTTTGTGAGTTTATTCTTTGTTTTATGGGGGTGTTGTTTTCACTGATTTTCATAGTGTACAGTACTTTATAGTGTGTGTAAACATTTTCTTTTGGTATTTTAGCCTAATAAAGTATTTTCTATTTTAATGAATGGTGAGATTTAAACTTAATAGAAAACCAGGTCAGTACTTGGATATACAGTATGTGGATAAATTGTAATTGAAACGATGATGGTGGTTATCCTTTATGCAACATTAAGTGATTATGCTTTTCAGAAGTTATTACCATTTATGATAGTTTAACATAAAATGCATAAACTATGCTCTTTTACATAAGGTCAACTGTATCTTGGAATACCTTGGAATTTGCAATGTTGAGAAGTAAAATTTTACTTTGCACGAAATATATTTTATATTTCTTGGGAATATTTTACTGGTACATTTAAAAACCTTGATTTGGTGTTCTGTGTAGATTATTTAGTAATAGTGACAGTCTTAGTTTATTTGTGAAGAAGTAGTTACGATGTAATAGCTATTTTTTTACAATGTAAAAAGTAACTTAAAGCAAATACAAATGAGTCATTTGGAAAACTTTTGAATGATTCTTTGTAAAAAACCTATCAAGATTCATTCGGTAATGTAAATTTTATTTTCTCAAGTATTTCTTATCTTTCTTTTCATTTTAATTTTTTATTTCTAAAGCATTTAGATTTTTCCTGAGGTTGGATTTTTTATTGTGAGTGCGCATTCTTAATGAAGTTTTCACACCAGATATTTTTTATCATAAGGCTGATCTATGAATATTCTTTTTGTCACTTTCAAGTAACTCCAAGAGGATATAGCCATATTTATTTGATGTTTGTTACCCCTTTTTCCATTTTATTTTCACACTTCAAATACTTCAGTTTTTTTTTTTTTTTAATTCCCCTTTTCAATATTTCAATTTATAATTCACAAAAAGCATAATTTTCGTGTCCAATCAGTTATCGCTTTTGTGAAAAGCTGTCCTTAAATTTCCTCATTACTTTTTAAACTGTATCTCATGCATTGTCAAGAGGAAAGGAAAGTGTAGGCCTTTGTCTAAATCAGCAAAGAAAAAACTTAATTATCTATGTTAGTTATCTTAATTGTTGTCAAGTGAAAGATAGCAGGACTAAGACATGTTATTGGCTACCTTTGGTAATTAAAAAATGAGGAATATTTATCTAAGATGTAATTAAGGAAAAGATAGAGAAAAATAATGTTTAAATTCCAATAGAGAAAAATGAAAAGTGGGTTTAAACTATAAAAAAAGCCAATACAATACATAAATGTTAGAAATAGGTTTTGATGTGTTAGGGTATAAATTCCTGTTACTTATGAAAATGTTGGAAGTTTGTTTAGTCATCCTGTATTGAAGGTGTATAAAACTAAGAGCAGAGGAGATGGAGCTCGGAAGGGAGTTAAGGATTTCGTAATGGAGGACATATCATGGTGAACAGCAAGTTTCTTTCATGGCTATCAATGGATGTGGTAAAAAATAGATAATTGCAACTCACTTCATACACATTTGATTAACTGGAAACTATGTTGAAAGTTGTAATTTTCAGTTGGATATGTAACAGGATCTTTATATTAGTTTTTAAATATTTAACTTAGCCGGTGAATATATAATAGCTGGAACTCTGCGGCTCGACAGAAAACACACTCAAAAAACTCGCGAGCGATCGCTATGAAGGTTGCGGGTGTGCCCACCAGCGCCACTATCGGCCAGATACCACTCTTGCATGTAAACAAACCCTTCAATTCTTCTCTGTCGACGTTGACGACAAGACGTATCAATACTCGCTGTAGAACCTGGAGTTTTCTCAACATATTTGGTGAAGTACTTCATTTTGGTTTGAGCTTTCGCAGTGCAGGTGTTTTATCTTCATCTTAAATCTTGAACTCGTTTTTGGATAGATTTAATTTTTGAGGACAAGAGAGAGAGTATGGACTTTCTTTGACTTTTAAATGGCCGACCCTTCCCTTAGACGGAAGTGTGTTTTAGACTTTTAGCAATTATCTTATCACGTTATAAATTAATTATAGATTTTCCTCTATATATTTTATTTCTCAACCGCCTTTATTAGGCCTCTTCGATTAGCTTTCCATTTATAATAAACATCAAAATAAATTTTAATGATTTGTTTATATGCGACCTTTCCTGAGAGTAGGCGGTCCTAACTTGGAAACCGAAGTTAAACAACGTTGAGCCCTTTTCAATCGTAAATAACTTTTACAGAGCTAATGATTTAAAACTTATTAAATGAAATATTTTTAGTAAATATTTTATGATAGTTTTTTTCTTTGAATAGTCTTCGTACTGTTTCAAAGATGAACTAACGTTTAGTTTATTTATGCTACGCAGTTTGCGCTCTATCGTTACGATAGAGAGAGAGAGTATCACGGTTTCACTTTGCAGAAAGAGTAAATCGATTCTGACGTTTTGTTCTTTTTTCTTTCAAAGCTTAAATGTTTTAAAGACTATTTTAAAGGAACTTTTAATTGAAAAACCTTTCAGTTTTTTTTTCCTTTGGTCAAATAACCTGTTTATTGACGAAAGGTAAGTGGGCTCTTCTCTTCGGTGCGAAATCAAGAGAGAGAGAGAGAGAGAGATGGAGACGGAGAGAGAGAGAGGAGAGAGAACGTTCCGATCTTTATCTCGTCCCAAGCGAGTAACGTTGTTCTCGAGTTACTCTCGTCCCTAGTCTCTGTACGGGGAGAAAGGATAAAACGTTTTTAGTTTTTATTCTCGTCCCAAGGCACTGTACGGTGAGAGATTGAAAACGTAGTTTTGAATGAACTAGTGTTTAGTCTCTTCCCCAGCCACTGATTTTTTTATCTTAAAATATGTTTACTGTTTTTTGCTGGTATTAATGTGCTTACATTATACGACTGATTTCGCGATTACAACCTTTTGATGAGGGTAGAATTGCGTGCTTCAGGTAGAAATCAGTTTTATTCATACCTAATGTGAATTGTTAAAAAATTCGATTTCAGTGAAATAAGTGCAAAACAGAAAATCGTAGTGATAAAGTGATATTGCGCAAAGTGTTATCAGTGTTGCGACCGAGGGTTCGTCTGTTCGTGCCTGTCGTTCGCCTAGTCCGGGACCTCTTGCAAGCTCCCAAGCCCAGGGGAGAAGTAATGTCGTACGACTTATGGGTTCGAGAGGCCTTGATCAGCGAACAGACGTTCCCTCTATGGTATCAGGTGTATCTTACCAAGATCACCCCTACCATAAGGCGAGAGAGACGATTTTCTCCTCGTCATCCGAAGGCTTTTCGCATAAGAAACCGTGGAACAAGGTTTCGAGGCCCTTTAAGCGAAAGTCAGTCCTTTCAGGACAGGTCCAGCGTCCTGGTTTTAACTATTAGGACAGCTCTGACCCTATGCAGTCATCGGAAGACTGCTCGCCGCCTAAACAAAAGCGTAACACAGACTCCGAGTCTTTTTGTAGGCAAGGTTTTGCAGTCACAGACGTTACCCTCGTCTCTTACCGCAACCATTCCCGTTGATCCTAAATGGGTTGTACGGCAAGACATGCAGAATAAGCTTGCCTCCCTTATGGAAGACTATTCTGCCGATAAGTCCGTTGAGCCTAGCCGTTTATCTCATCGAGATCCTGGCCTTCAGCCACCCTAACGTTCCTTTGTGCGTCCTGTTGACGTTGGCGTAGCCAAGTCACGTCAGTCAGGTTGTTTAGAACCACACTCGATGTGGTCTCGTGTGGATTTTCAGCCACATTTGGACGTTAGGCCACTTGCTGATGCTCCTGTTGACGTTCAGGACGTTCGCCAACAATCGGAGTTGACTTGTTTTGACGCTGAGCGTCAACCTCCGCATTCTAGAGTTGTTTTGACTGCTCAGTCTAGGCGGTCAAAGCAGTCTCGAGTGGACGCTGTGCGTCCTCACGCACCTGTTGTTGTTGACAGTTCACAGACTGTCAAGCAGTTACATGACGTTGCGTCCTGGTCCGCTACTAATGCACCAGTGCGTGTGTACTCTGCTTGTAAAGCATTGCCACCACGGTAGGTCTCTCCCTTGCTTGAGACTCGGCTATTGTCGGACAAGGTTCCTTCAGATGAGGAAGTTGCTGTTCCCCCTCCTACTGATATTCCCTTGAGGACTCTGTCAGACGGAGAGGAGCCTAAAGCTGCTTAGCCCTCTATGGACTTTAAATAAATCATGCTGATTTTTTAGGATCTTTGTCCGGATCTTTTTGTAACTGCTGCTCCTCGTTCGCCTAAACGTCAGAGCTTACACTAGGCCTAGCTACTTCGAAGCCGTTGTTTTATAAGCTAGTGCTCTCTCGCTCTTCTAAGAGAGCTTTACGTTTGCTAGGCGACTGGTTTATCACCAGGAGGAGTTTGGGGGAGACAGCCTTTGCTTTCCCTTCTTTTAAGCTGGCTTATAGTGCGAGAGTCTGATATGACACGAGAGAAGTTCTCGGCTTGGGAGTTCCTGCCTCTGCCCAGATAGACTTCTCAAACCTCATAGACTCTCCCTGGCGCCTGGCCATGAGACGCTCCAAGATTTTACAGGTCGACTTCAGAGCTATTTTCGAGCCTTTGAAGTTTTGCTGTACAATTATGTCATGCATAAACAAGGCTTTCAGGGATGGCTCCTATGATCTGACAGCCACGTTCTCTGCAGGAACAAGTCCCTCAGGGATGGCTCCAATGATTTGGCAGCCATGTTCACTGCAGGAGTACGTAAGAGGCAAGTGCGCTCAATGTGTTCATTGTCAAGACAAACTTCACGATGAAGTCTACCAGGCTGTCTTGACAGCATTTATGGAAGGCGACTGGATGGTCTCTCTCGACCTTCAGGAGGCATACTTCCACATTCCTATACACCCGGATTCCCAACCGTTTCTGAGGTTTGTTTACAGGAATGTGGGGTACCAGTTTCGAGCCCTGTGCTTTGGCCTCAGTCCTGCGCCTCTCGTGTTTACGAGGCTCATGAGGAATGTGGCAAAATCCCTCCATCTATCGGGGATCCGAGCCTCCCTGTACTTGGACGACTGGCTTCTCAGTGCATCGTCCAGTCTTCGCTGTCTGCAGGATCTACATTGGACGTTGAGTCTGGCCAGGGAGTTGGGACTTTTGGTCAACCTAAAAGTCCCAACTGATCCCATCCCAGATTATTCTATATTTGGGGATGGAGATTCGCAGTCAAGCCCTGCTCGAAGTCCAACTAATGCTGAAACGAAACGTTTATTCAGTCAGGGGTTGGAACAGTCTCGTAGGGACTCTCTCATCCCTGGAGCAGTTTGTCTCACTAGGGAGACTACACCTTCTGCCTCTCCGGTTCCATCTAGCCTCTCTCTGGAACTAGGACAAGACATTAGAGACGGTATCATTCCCAGTCTCCGAACCAGTAAAGGCATGCCTGAAATGATGGGACAGCAATATCAGTCTGAGAGAGGGACTATCCCTAGCAGTCAAGAACCCAAACCACGTGTTGTCCTCAGACGCGTCGGATTTGGGTTGGGGTGCGACCCTGGACGGTCGGGAATGCTCGGGTCTGTGGACCTCAAGTCAGAAGAGCATGCACATCAACGGCAAGGAGCTATTAGCAGTCCACTTGGCCTTGATGATATTAGAAAGCTTCTTCGAAACTAAGTGGTAGAGGTCAACTCAGACAACACCACAACTTTGGCGTACATCTCCAAGCAAGGAGGCACACACTCCTTCACGCTGCTCGAGATCGCAAGGGACCTTCTCTTATGGTCAAGAATTCGAGGCATCTCCCTGTTGACGAGATTCATCCAGGGGGACTTGAACGTCTTGGCAGACTGTCTCAGTCGGAGGGGTCAGGTGATACCCACGGAATGGACCCTCCACAAGGACGTGGGCAAGAGTCTTTGGGCTACTTGGGGTCAACCCACCATAGACCTCTTTGCCTCCTCGTTGACCAAAAGGTTACCAATCTATTGCTCTCCAGTCCTAGATACAGAAGCAATCTACATAGACGCGTTTCTACTAGATTGGTCTTTTCTGGACTTATATGCATTCCCACCATTCAAGATAGTCAACAAGGTACGGCAGAAGTTCGCCTCTCACGAAGGGACAAGGTTGACGTTGGTTGCTACCCTCTGGCCCGCGAGAGAGTGGTGCACCGAGGTACTTCAATGGCTGGTAGACTTTCCAAGAAGTCTTCCTCTAACGGTAGATCTGTTACGTCAGCCCCACGTAAAGAATGTCCATCAAAGCCTCCCCGCTCTTCGTCTGACTTCCTTCAGACTATCGAAAGACTCTCAAGAGCTAGAGGCTTTTCGAAGGAGGCAGCCATTGCGATTGCAAGAGCTAGGAGAGCTTCTACCATTAGAGTATACCAGTCGAAGTGGGAAGTCTTTCGAGACTGGTGCAAGTCAGCATCTGTGTCCTCGTCCAGTACCTCTGTAGCCCAAATCGCAGATTTTCTTTTACATCTGAGAAAGGTTCACTCCCTTTCAGCTCCCACGATTAAGGGCTACAGGAGCATGTTGGCTTCGGTCTTTCGACATAGAGGCTTAGATCTTTCCAACAATAAAGATCTCCAAGATCTCCTTAAGTCTTTCGAGACCTCTAAGGAACGTCGTTTGGCAACTCCTGGATGGAACTTAGACGTGGTCCTAAGGTTCCTCATGTCAGACAGGTTTGAGCCATTACATTCAGCCTCCCTGAAGGATCTCACCCTCAAGACACTTTTCCTAGTGTGCTTGGCTTCGGCTAAAAGGGTCAGTGAACTTCATGCCTTCAGTAAGAACATCGGCTTTTCTACAGAAAAAAGCCACTTGTTCACTTCAACTTGGTTTCCTGGCCAAAAATGAACTGCCTTCTCGTCCTTGGCCTAAATCTTTTGATATTCCTTGCTTATCAGAGATCGTAGGCAACGAACTGGAAAGAGTATCATGTCCTGTTAGAGCTCTTAAGTTCGATTTAGCTTGTACTAAGTCATTACGAGGTAAATCTGAGGCATTATGGTGCTCAGTTAGGAAACCTTCATTGCCTATGTCAAAGAATGCTTAGTCATATTTTATCAGATTTTTTTAATACGAGAAGCTCATTCTCACTTGAATGAGAAAGACCGATGTTTGCTTAAGGTTAAGACGCACGAAGTTAGAGATATAGCAACCTCCGTGGCCTTCAAGCAAAATAAATCTCTGCAAAGTATTATGGACGCGACTTTTTGGAGAAGCAAGTCAGTGTTCGCGTCATTTTACTTAAAAGATGTCCAGACTCTTTACGAGGACTGCTACACACTGGGTCCATTCGTTGCAGCGAGTGCAGTAGTGGGTGAGGGTTCTACCACTACATTACCCTAATTCCAATATCCTTTTTAATCTGTCTCTTGAAATGTTTTTAATATTGTTTTTTTGGGTTGTACGGAAGGCTAAGAAGCCTTTCGCATCCTGATTGATTTGGCGGGTGGTCAAAGTCATTTCTTGAGAGCGCCCAGATTAAGGGTTTGATGAGGTCCTGTTGTATGGGTTGCAGCCCTTAATACTTCAGCTCCTGGGAGTCTTTCAGCATCCTAAGAGGATCGCTGGGCTTCGTGAGGAAGACAGACTTATAAGGCAGAGTAATCATCTAAGTCAACTTCCTTACCAGGTACTGTACCTATATATTTTGGTTTTGTTATATTGATAACTGTCAAAAACTCTTAGCTTATACGCTGTAAACTTAATTAACTCTGGTCTCTACCCACCGCCTTGGGTGTGAATCAGCTATTATATATTCACCGGCTAAGTTAAATATTTAAAAATGATATTTTAATTATAAAATAAATTTTTGAATATACTTACCCGGTGAATATATAAATTAAAGGCCCTCCCTTCCTCCCCAATAGAGACGCAGCGGGACGAGAAGAATTGAAGGGTTTGTTTACATGCAAGAGTGGTATCTGGCCGATAGTGGCGCTGGTGGGCACACCCGCAACCTTCATAGCGATCGCTCGCGAGTTTTTTTAGTGTGTTTTCTGTCGAGCCGCATAATTGCAGCTATTATATATTCACCGGGTAAGTATATTCAAAAATTTATTTTATAATTAAAATATCATTTTTCATTTTTTTATATTTCAATTGCATATTACATTTTGAGAGAAAAAAGTGATTGGGTACTTGTTTAATGAACTTCAGAATTTCAAACTTGCAATATGTTGAACAGACTGACATAAGTCTCTTTTCATAGTTTATGGTTGATAGATCTATTTTAGTGTTATTACTGATCTTAAAATATTTTATATTCAATATTCATTACTTTTTATGTGGTTTATTTATTTCTGTATTTCCTTTCCTCACTTTGCTATTTTTTCCTGTTGGAGCTCATGCGCTTATTGCATCCTGCTTTTTCAACTAGGGTTGTAGCTTGGCTAATAATGATGATGATAATCAGGTAAAATACTAGAGGGAGATTGCATTAAGTAAGGATATATTTCCAGCTTTCATAAGCTTTTGATGTTTGGCTTATTGTTTTTGTTTGTGGAAATGCAGACATTATCATTATTATTTATCGATGCTATTCATTAGGTTAGTGTATATATGATTAGAGAAAATGTACAGTACTGTGCTACTTTCAATATAATTTTGCCTAATACTATATCACAAAGAATTCTTACTCTTAGGTAGGTTAGGATACCAAAACTACCTACTGTAGTCTTAAATCCAGGTCCATTTTTGTTGTGCAACAATCTCCAATACCTTTCATGCAACAGCTTCATGTTGCCTCATAATACAAACAAGTATTTTTGTTGGTGTGTTTAAGAAATAGTGTGTACTGTTTTTTCCTTTCAAGTTTAGTTTTCACTATTAATGTTAATTTTTCAATATTAAACTTACCCGATAATCATGTAGCTGTCAACTCCGTTGCCCGACAGAATTCTACGGGAGGGATACGCCAGCTATCACTATACTAGAAGGGGGTGTACTCACAAGCGCCACCTGTGGCCAGGTACTACAGTACTTGTTGTTGACGCCACCTCACTTTTTCCTCTGTCGTGCTTCCGGCAAGACGTTCTTGGATACGCTTATGATTTTGGAGTATTGTTCACGGTTTGGTGAAGTATTTCTCTGAAATTTGCAGCTATTCGCTATACTAGAAACTTCTATATTAGCTTAGTTAGCTTTTGGAATTAATTTAATTATGGTGACGAAGAGAGTATGAACTCTCTTTCACCTTTAAATGGCCGACCCTTCCCTTAGACGGAAGTGTTGGTGTCTAAGAGAGTATAGACTCTCTTTCTTAATTTAGCTTAACAAAAGTTATAGATTTATTTTATATCTCTCCGCCTTTTATAGGCCTCTTCGATTAACTTCCTTTTATTATAAATTTATTAAAATTAATTTTTATATATTCGACCTTTCCTAATGGTAGGCGGTCTTTTCTTGTACCGAAGTTAATTAACATTGAGCCCGTCATTTCGGTTTTACCTGTTAACATATTATGCTATTTTAATGTTTTTGAAAGAATTTCTTTGATAGTCTCGTACTGTTTTCAAAGTTGAACTAACGTTTCGTTTTGTCTCTGCAGTTGTTGACGTTTCAGAACGTTCAACTTGCGCTCTATCGTTACGATAGAGAGAGAATTTTCACGGTGTCACGTTGCAGTAAGAGTAACCGTGTCTAGCGTTTTGTTCATTCTTTCTTAACTTAATGGTTTTAATTCTACAAAGGAACTTTTCATTTTGGGAAATATTTTCCTTTAACAATAATATGTTTTAACGATATATATGATTGGGCTCTTCTCTCAGGTTCTAAGTCAAGAGAGAGAGAGAGAGAGAGAGAGAGAGAGAGAGAGAGAGAGAGATAGAGACGGAGGGAGAAAGAGGAGGATAAACGTTTCGTTCAAGCGAGTAACGTTGTTATCGTTTTTGCTCTTCTCCCTAGTCTCTTTAGGGGAAGAAGGTAAACGTTTCTAGAGTTTTTCTTGTTCTCAAGCTTTATGCGGTGAGAGATTTTAAACGTAGTTTATTTGATCTAGTGTTTAGTCTCTTTCCAGCCACTGAATTATTTATCTTTCATTAGATTTTTCTGTTACATTGTAATTCTGTTTTCGCAATTACTAACTTTTGAGAAAGGATAGAATTGCGTGTTTCAGGTACAAACCACTTAAAGTTTCGAGTTCAGTGAAATAAGTGCAAACAGAAAATCAAAAGTGATAAGTGATTAGCGCAAAGTGTGTCAGTGTTGTGCGTGAGGGTACTTCTGTGCGTGCCAGTCGTCCTCCCAGTCCGGGACCTCTTGCAAGCTCCCAAGCCCAGGGGAGAAGCAATGTCGAAGGGCAAAAGGGTTCGGCAGGCCTTGATCGGCGCACAGAAGTATCCTCGGTGGTTGCGGGCATGTCTTAAGAGACCGTCACTCCCACCCGCAGACGATTGAGCCCTTATTTTGCTCGTCTGCAGAAGAAATTTCGGGGAGAAAACGCTGGTCTCAGGTCTCAAGACCTCTTAAACGTAAAGTCCAGACCTATGCCAGACGTACGAAGTTAGAGTTCAACAACCCGGATGCAGTCATTGGGTTAGCTCTGACTCTCCTCAGTCTCAGGTGACTGCACACCTCCTAAGAGAGGTAAGGCGATGCCACAACAGACCTTATCGTCTGTTGATCCCAAGACGACTTTGCTGCAGTCCATGCAGTCGCAGCTTGGGGTCTTAATGCGTGAGTTTCAGGCTGAGAAGGTTACACCTCCTCCTGCGAACGCTCCGCCTCTCCGCAGTACTGCCTGCCAGGCGTACGATGTTGAGGCTCCTCAGGATACCTTACCACGTTCTGAGTTTACTGTTTCCAGTGGTGTGCAGCTCCCTCCGCCTTCCTTAAGGCAACCTCAGCAATGGGAACAGGAAGCTTATACCTTACTTCCTCCGCTTCCACTTGCAGTTCCACCAGTGAGGCAACACTCTCTTGAGGTACAACAACCTCTCCCATCCATGAGTCAGTCTCCTCAGCTCTCGCTGCAGCGAGCTCAACCCTCCTCAAGGCAAGCACAACACCTTAGCCTTGCGCCTCAGGAACCTCAACTCGCGAGACAATTACTGCGTTCTGCGCAGCCACTACCTCTTCGCTCACAGCTCACACCTCAGGAACCTCAACTCGTTCCTCAGGAACTTGCTACTGCGCATCCGCCAACCACTCAGCAAGCGCAACTCTTGAGGCAGCAACCTCATGCTATGAGTCAGCCACCTCAACGCATGCATCTGCCACTTTCTCCTCAACTTGAGAAATAACAAATGCCAATAATAACACCTCATTACTTTCATAACTTGCATTTGTAATCATATACATGTATGCCTACACAAACATTATGATAATGGAGGTTATTTGTCTTACTTATATAAAAATATATATGTATTCCTTGCAATATATTTTTAACAATATCGCAAAATATGGCAAAAATATCTTCAAAACAAAAATGAATCATGAGTTATGAATGTAAGGTGAATATTATGTTGATATTAAAACCCCATGCAAGCATGCATGAAGCACTCTAGCACTGGTCATGGATTTTCTGAGAAATGTTAAACGCCATGCAACACGCTCTGCTTACCTTACAGCATGCTCTACATACAGCATGCTCTGCATACAGCATGCTCTGCATACAGCATGCTTTGCTTACAACATGCTCTGCATACAGCATGCTCTGCATTCAGCATGCTCTGCATACAACATGCTCTACATACAGCATGCTCTGCATACAACATGCTCTGCATACAGCATGCTCTGCATTCAGCATGCTCTGCATACAACATGCTCTGCATACAGCATGCTCTGCATACAACATGCTCTACATACAGCATGCTCTGCATACAGCATGCTCTGCATACAACATGCTCTGCATACCTTACCGCATGCTTCTCAGTCATACATCTTTGGTTGTTGCCAACTCACTAGACTGTCAAGCAGTTTCATAATGTTGCCTTCTAGTCTGCTGCTTTTGCACCATTGAAACCCTCACTGAGAGAACTTAACTTTTCTCGGATATGGTCCCTGTAGATGAGAAAGTGCTTTTCTCCCTCCTTCTGATATTCCCTTGAAGACTCTGTCATTTGGAGAGGAGCCTTTAGCTGCGTAGCCTCCTATGGACTTTTATTTAAGCATAACATGCTTCCAGGGAAGGTAATGGTTCCACTTCAGTCACTAACCCCGTCTGTTACCACACCTGCTCCCATAGACCTTGAGCTGTGTTGCAAGACATACAGTCCAAGCTTAGTCCTTGTTAAAGGATTTTTTGTTTACGGAGTCAGTGTGTCACTGGGAAGACGTTCAACAACCAGCAGAAGTGACTTGTTGTGACGCAGTGCGGCAACCTCAGCAACCCGATAAGGAGTTGTCTGTACGACCCAGACAGTCTAGACAGCTTCGGGTTGTCACTGTACTTCCTCGCTTCCCCATGGTTGACAGTTCACAGACTGTGCAGCAGTACCATGATCTTGTGTCCGGCTCCGTCAGACGACTGGCTTTTAAGAGCTCCCACAAGTCGTCTCTGTCTGGAGATTCTCAGATGGACTATGGATCTGACCAAGGAACTGGGCCTCCTGGTCAATTTTGAGGAGTCTCAGCTCATCCCATCCCAGACCATTGTCTCCCTGGGTATGGATCTTCAGAGTCGAGCTTTTCGGGCTTTTCCGTCGGCCCCAAGGATCTTCCAAGCCCTAGAATGCATCCAGAGCATGCTGAGAAGGAACCGATGCTCAGTCAGGTAGTGGATGAGTCTAACAGGGACACTTTCATCGCTGGCCCTGTTCATCGTGTTAGGGAGAATCCACCTCCCCCCCTTCAGTATCATCTAGCTGCTCACTGGATAAAGGACATGACGCTAGAGACGGTCTCAGTTCCTGTTTCCGAAGAGAGGAGGTCTTCTCTCGCGTGGTGTAAGAACAGCTTTCTTCTCAAGGAAGTCTACCTTTGGCTGTTCAGAAACCCGACCGCCGTCTCCTCTCGGACACATCAGACACGGGCTGGGGTGCGACTTTGGACGGACAGGAATGATCGAGAACATGGAATCAGGAGCAAAGGACACTTCACATCAATTGCAGGAGTTGTTGGCGGTTCTTCTGGCCTTGATAAACTTCAAGTCCCTCCAGCTTAACAAAGTGGTGGAGGTGGACTCTGACAACACCACAGCCCTGGCTTACACCTTCAAGCAGGGAGGGACTCTTTCGTGAAGTTGTTCTAGATCGCAAGGGACCTCCTCATCTGGTCTAAAGATCGAAAGCGCACGCTGGTAACGAGGTTCATTCAGGGCGGTATGAATGTCATGGCAGATCACCTCAGCCGGAAGGGTCAGGTCATCCCCACAGAGTGGACCCTTCACAAGAATGTTTGCAGCAGACTTTGGGCCCTGTGGAGTCAGCCAACCATAGATCTGTTCGCTACCTCGATAACCTAGAGACTCCTATTGTATTGTTCTCCGATTCCAGACCCAGCAGCAGTTCACGTGGATGCTTTTCTGCTGGATTGGTTCCATCTCGACCTGTATGCATTCCCGCCGTTCAAGATTGTCAACAGGGTACTTCAGAAGTTCTCATCTCGCAAAGGGACACGGCTGACGTTGGTTGGCTCCGCTCTGGCCCGCGAGAGAATGGTTCTTAGAGGTACTGCAATGGCTGGTCGACATTCCCAGGACTCTTCCTCTAGGAGTGAACCTTCTACGTCTACCTCACGTAAAGAAGGTACACCCGAACCTCCACGCTCTTCGTCTGACTGCCTTCAGACTTTCGAAAGACTCTCAAGAGCTAGGGGCTTTTCGAAGGAGGCAGCCAGAGCGATTGCCAAAGCAAGGAGAACATCCACTCTCAGAATCTATCAGTCTCAAGGGGAAGTCTTCCGTAGCTGGTACTAGACCAATGCAGTTTCCTCAACCAGTACCACTGTAACCCAGATTGCTGACTTCCTGTTATATCTAAGGAAAGTAAGATCCCTTTCAGCTCCTACGATCAAGGGTTACAGAAGTATGTTGGCAGCGGTTTTCCGCCACAGAGGCTTGGATCTTTCCACCAACAAAGATCTACAGGACCTCCCTAGGTCTTTTGAGACCTCAAAGGAACGTCGGTTGTCCACTCCAGGCTGGAATCTAGACGTGGTCCTAAGGTTCCTTATGTCATCAAGATTTGAACCTCTCCAATCAGCCTCTTTTTAGGACCTCACATTAAAAACTCTTTTCCTCGTGTGCTTGACAACAGCTAAAAGAGTAAGTGAGATCCACGCCTTCAGCAGGATCATTGTTTTCACATCTGAAACGGCTACATGTTCCTTGCAGCTCGGTTTTTGCTAAACGAGCTTCCTTCACGTCCTTGGCCTAAGTCGTTCGAGATCCCAAGCCTGTCCAACTTGGTGGGGAATGAACTGGAGAGAGTACTTTGCCCAGTTAGAGCTCTTAGGTACTATCTAAAAAGGTCTTAACCTTTACAAGGACAATCAGAAGCCTTATAGTGTGCTATCAAGAAACCTTCTTTTCCAAGTTCTAAGAACTCAGTTTCTTACTATTCAGGCTTCTGATTAGAGAAACACATTCTCATCTGAAGGAAGAAGACCTTGCTTTGCTGAAGGTAAGGACACATGAAGTGGGAGCTGTGGCTACTTCAGTGGCCTTCAAACAGAGCCATTCTCTGCAGAGTGTTATGGATGCAGCCTATTGGAGAAGCAAGTCAGTGTTCGCATCATTCTATCTCAAAGATGTCCAGTCTCTTTACGAGTACTGCTACACCCTGGGACCATTCGTAGCAACGAATGCAGTAGTAGGCGAGGGCTCAGCCACTACATTCCCATAATCCCATAACCTTTTAACCTTTCTCTTGAATACTTTTTATGGGTTGTACGGTCGGCTAAGAAGCCTTCCACATCCTTGTTGATTTGGCGGGTGGTCAATTCTTTCTTGAGAAGCGCCGAGGTTAAAGGTTGTGATGAGGTCCTTTAGTATGGGTTGCAGCCCTGTATACTTTAGCACCTTTGAGTTGATTCAGCCTTCCAAGAGGAACGCTGCGCTCAGTAAGGAAGACGATCTTATTAAAGGCAGAGTAACGGTTCAAGTCGACTTCCTTACCAGGTACTTATTATTTCATTGTTATTGTGGATAACTGATTATATGAAATACGGGATACTTAGCTATCCTTTAGTCTTGTACACTGGTTTTTCACCCACCCCCCTGGGTGTGAATCAGCTACATGATTATCGGGTAAGTTTAATATTGAAAAATGTTATTTTCATTAGTAAAATAAATTTTTGAATATACTTACCCGATAATCATGATTTAATTGACCCACCCTTCCTCCCCATAGAGAACCAGTGGACCGAGGAAAAAGTGAGGTGGCGTCAACAACAAGTACTGTAGTACCTGGCCACAGGTGGCGCTTGTGAGTACACCCCCTTCTAGTATAGTGATAGCTGGCGTATCCCTCCCGTAGAATTCTGTCGGGCAACGGAGTTGACAGCTACATGATTATCGGGTAAGTATATTCAAAAATTTATTTTACTAATGAAAATAACATATTATTACAGTATTATTATTACTAATACTACTACCACTAGCTAAGCCGCAACCCTGGATGGAAAAGAGTGATGCTATAAGCCCAAGGGCCCCAACAAGGAAAAATAGCCCAGTGAGGAAAGGAAATAAGTAAATAAATAAACAACAAGAGAAGTAATAACAATCAAAATGAAATATTTAAAGTTCATTAGCAACATTAAATTAGATCTATCATGTATAAACTATGAAAGAGAAACAAGATAGAATAGCATGCCCGAGTGTACCCTCAAGGAAGAGAACTCTAACCCAAGTCAGTAGAAGACCATGGTACAGAGACTATAACATACCCAACTAGAGAACAATGGTTTAATTTCGGTGTGACCTTTCAGAAGAGCTTCTTACCACAGCTAAAGAGTCTCTTCTCCCATTGCCAAGAGAAAAGTAGCCGCTAAACAATTACATTGTAGTAGTTAACCACTTGAGCAAAGAAGAATTGTTTGGTAATCTCTGTGTTGTCAGGTGTATGAGGAGAGTGAAGAAAGTGAAAAGAATACACTAGACTATTCAGGTATGTGTTGGCAAAGAAAAAATGAGCCGTAACCAGAGAGAGGGATCCAATGTAGTACTGTCTGACTAGTCAAAGGATCCAATAACTCTCTAGCGGTAGCATCTCAACAGGTGGCTGATGTCCTAGCCAAACTACTACCTCTTATGAAATTGTAGCAATATGTTACCAAATGAAAGGGTGGGTATCAGTATTTGAAAGAATAACTATGGTCGTCCTGTTATTTCCATATCTGCTGCTTTTCTTATCAGATTTCCAAATCTTTTTAATCTTCTTTCCTATCTTTTTCCAACATCTGAACACCTCATCTTTCTCTGAGCCACAAGGAAAAATTAAACAAAGATGAAATCCTGACTGGTTTTGCCTTTCTATGGCAAGGTATTTCCCAAAGGGCTGGTTTACAAAAGAAGCTTATGTTATAGTGTATATAAAAAGAAAAAACCACAAACTTCCATTAAACTGATGAGACCTCCAAAGAGATGTTGAATGGGTATTGGATTGGTTCTTATTGGCAGATTATAGTAAAAAAAAAAGTAGAAACTAGCAAAATTTTGAAATTGTTGGTAAGAGGAGATGTTTGAAAGTAAATTTGACAAATCCATCCATCTAGTCGACATAAAAAAAGAAGAAAATGGGACTTTTCTCCTCTTAGCTCCTCCCAGTCTGACGAAGGATTCAGCAGAGTTTGATTGGTTCTGTTAAGGTGCCACAGCCCATCCTCCCCTATTAGTCACCACAAATGAAGCTTCGTATGCCGAATCTCTTACTGCTGCTACCTTAGCGGTCACCTAAACAGTAGGGCCTATCGGAACTACATCACAGTCGCTTGCCATTCATTCCTATTTGTAGCCCGCTCTTTTACTCTCACATTTATTCTCCTATCACCCATAGCTTTCTTCCCTCCATCCATCCACCCAAACCTTGGCCTTTCTCTTGTACATCTCCCATCAACTCTTGCATTTGTCACCTTCTTCAGCGGATGCCCATTTTCCATTCTCTACATGGCCAAACCACCTCAACACATTCATATCCACTCTAGCTGCTAATTCATTTCTTACACCTATTCTGACCCTCACAACTTTGTTCCTAACCTATCTAATCAAGATACACCAGCCATACTCCTCAGACACTTTATCTTGATTCAATTTCTGTCTCTGTCATTTTCATTCCCTACAACTCCAATCCATACATCACAATTGGTACAATCACTTTCTCATACAGAACTCTCTTTACATTCATTCCTAATCCTCTGTTCTTTACCATTCCTTTCACTGCCTCCAAAACTTTACATCCTTCATTCACTTTCTGACGTACATTTGCTTCCACTCCTCCATTTGCAGCAACAGACCCCAAGAACTTGAACTGATTTACTTCCTCAGGGAACTCTCCATTCAACATGGCATTCAACCTAGCACCACCCTCCTTCTCGTGCATATCATAACCTTACTCTTACCCACATTAACTCTCAACTTCCTTCTCTCACACACCCTCCCAAACTCTGTCACTAATCGCCCCAGCTTCTTCTCCGAGTCTGCAATCACTACTGTATCATTCACAAACAACAACTGATTCGCCTCCCACAAATGATCACTCTCATCTTTGTTTCAATCCTCTCTCACAACTCCATCAACAAACAAATTGAACAACCATGGCAACATCACACATCCCTGTCTCAGTCCCACTCTCACTGGAAACCATTCACTCACTTCATTTCCTATCCTAACACACACTATACTGCCTATGTATAAACTCTTCACTGCTTGCAACAACCTTCCACCAGTTCCATGTAACCTTATCACATTCCGCATCATTTCCATATCAACTCTCTCGTAAGCTTTCTCTAGAGCCATAAATGCAACATACACCTCCTTACCTTTCATTAAATATTTCTCACATATCTGCCTAACTAAAAATCTGATCCTTACAGCCACTACCTCTTTTAAAACTCTTGTGCTTCTAAGATTGCATCCTCTGTTCTATCATTGTAATGGTAATGGAAAAAAAGATGATGTGTCACAGAGCTGTTAAATATTTGAAATAATGGAAATGGTTGGGTCGTATACACTAGTACAGTATTACATTTAGAAATGCTATAGGTACAAAGAAAGAGGATAAATTTGTGATCTAAATAAAGTAATGAAATCTTTTAAGTTTGTGAAAGTCAATTCTTCCATGCAATTTTTTGCGAAGTGTCTGTACCGTAGAATATTTGGAATGGAATACTGTAATGTGTATAGGTACATTTTTCTTAAAGAAGATTACTCGGCAAAATGTTCCATCATGTTGCATTGTAGAAGGCTTAGGTCAAGTACTGTAAAGGCAAAGTACTGTACTCTAATAACTTTGAGAAAAATATATTTTCAGAAAACTACTACTAAAGAAAAAGGTTTGATCCCTGAGTAGGGGAGAAATTACTTGAATTTTTATTCATGATGTGGCTATTTCATATTTAATTTCCTCATAGTAGGTTTTTCGGAAGTGAAAATAAAGTGTACTTGGTATAAAATTACTGTACTGTGTTTGTTAAATCACATTCTTAATGATAATAGGCTGATCAGGGGTAATATTTATCATGGTCTAGGAGAATACTGTATGTCTGCCTCAGTTGTCAATTGAAGAAAGAATCTTTAACTTTGTTATTTTTCAATAATTTTGGCCATATTTTTTGTAATACATTAATAGTATTCTTTTCTTTTTGCAAAAAATCCATTTTAATTTAATGAATACGCATCTGCTATGTATTGCAGATTTTATAAAAAAAAAAAGCTAAGTATTTTTCTTTTATTCCTCCAGAAATAAAGAGGTTCAGGAACGATAACATTGAGAGTGAACCATTTGGCTTGGTTTTCAGGATGCAGGTTGAAGAGCTGTGAGTCATTTAGTGCTTTTATGTATACAAGTTGGGTGGTGATTGTTGCCTTTGGCTTTATGACAAACAGTAGCTCTGAACTTGATTTGTGCCAGTGCTTGCAGTTGTTAATTTGCTAACTTTTGATTTGAAAATTGATGGCCTGATATTATTAACACATTAACCTTCTCCAAGATCTGTAGATTATTTGCTGTACTTGGAAAAAAATAGTAAATCACTAACCCAGTATGTATTTATTTGTAACTCATATTGATTAACAACAAAGTAAAAACCTAATTGTTGTCTTGTCTTATAAATGAAACAAGGCAATACCCAGGGATGCTGAAGTACCCCCAGAGGGAATCTCTGAGGAGTGGGAATTCTGCATTATTTTTATTGTAATGTTGGCCATATGGTGCATTAATTATTTGCTCCTTTGATCTTTAGAAATGGCTTTTAGATTGTAATTAATACTTTTCAGAATTTGACTAATCGTTTGCCAAATAAAGTACCAGGACCTAGGGCTTGGTTCTCTTATTCATCATCAATTTTAATATTCTTTTCTGTTTGCAAAATATTTCTCAGTCCATTTTGCTTCCTTCTGTGGTAATTTCCCGAGTTATTAGTCTACTACAGCCACCATTTATGATTGTTGTCTCTTCCATTCGGTGAAATTCCTTTTGCACTATCTAGTGTAGTGCCATTCATGTGTAAGGAGACCTACTGCACATTATGGTTCTTAGCTTTTCTCCTTGTTCTTTTCTGTGAATTTTTAGTTTTTCAGAATACTTCATTTGTGCTTCTTTGGGATTGTGTCGTCATTTTTCTATGTAAAATTTCTTTCATTATTGTTTTTTATTTATATTTTTTATCATTTTAATGCTATTTTGCTTTTTATGTATTCATTTGAATTTAATTTAATTTTGCTGCTTATTGATTGTCTTTGCTCATTTTTAGGATAATTTGCCTTGAATTTGTGTTATCTTTCATGCTAAGCTGGATAGGTTCTGCTTTTTTTTTTGCATGGTGCTATTTTATAATAACCTACAGTTTATTGTTACATTGTTTCCTACTTCATCTAATTAAAACGGTGTACCTTACTGTGTTATTCCCAGCTTGTCGGTAATCATTACCTTTGGTTTCCTGTCAAGTTTATCTTCTGAATGTGTACTTTCTTTTGAATGTTGTTGTGCAAAAGTGCTAGTGTTGATATTTCATTCTATGCTTCAGTATACATGTCTGGATCTACTTCATGCCTGGATCTACTTACCCCGGCTGGTAGTTTGTTTATGTCCTTACTTATCAAGGACCCCCATATCCTTTATCCATCTTGTTTAGAACATCAGTGTTTACTCAGCTTAAATAGGATGCTTGCTGTAGTTTATTTGTGGATCGGTGTTTTTCTTTTGCTCAGAAGAGACCATTCATGCCATTAATATACTCAAAAGCCTTCTGTTGAGGCTTTCTCAGAAACTTCTGCTTGTTATTTCTCTATGTCTCTCTCTTCTGTTCCATCCTTCAAGGAGCTGGGGTCTTCTGGTAACACTATAGCCCTCACCCTCGGGGAAGCCATGCTGACCTTCTTTAGTCAAGAAAATAATACTAAGGGGTTCTCTTCACTTGCTATTGCATTGGCTTTGGATGGATCTCATTTTCACAAGACAGTACTTACTGCTGATTGTTTTTCTCACCAACCTTGCTGCTGCTTCCACCTTTGCCTCTTGTACCATCTGTTGCTGGCTGTTTAAACTTGGCATATGTGTTAAAGGAGTTTGCATAGGTGGCCTTTGTTGCACACTTGTAATGCAAAATCTTTTTTGTCATGCAGAGTGGTTCAAAATTCAAATGAGGTGGTCTTTGACACTTCACTTAAACTTATAACTGTCAAGAGCCATTAAGACACTTACTTGTCCTTTTAGAACTCCAGCTTTTGCCATCTTCTTGTCCCTGACCTTAACTGTTAGAAATGATAGAACGTTACTACTACTTGCAACTGTATCCATTATTCTTACGTCTTCAGCAACCCTCAAAATCTATTGCCCTCCTTTCCCTTATTTTTACTGCCATTGCTGGCATCCATCCTTCTCCTACTGTGATATTAAAATACTTACCTTACACTGCTGATCATCCCTAAGTGACTGCTGAAATAGCAATAAAAGAATTTTATTATTTTATCTCGATTTAAATGAGATTCTATTCTTATACTTGCAAACATATTTATGTCAGCCCCCTAAGGATGCGTCATGTACTCATATAGCTATATATAAAATTCATTCAGTTTTTTAATACAATTTTCATAGTCTTACTATATTTATTAGTTGTTTAGTTACAAAACATCAAAGTAAGTACAAAATTCATTGCTTACCATAAAAAAGTTTGCAAATCATGAGCTTCTTAAATATAACCCAGGCAGTTGAGTTTTTTAGATAATCTTTAACTAGAGTTAAAAGTCATTTATGAGTAGCAGAGGCGAGGGATAGGAAATGGTTCTATCACCCATATAATAAAGTGTGTGTCTGGTTTCTTATATATATATATATATATATATATATATATATATATATATATATATATATACAGTATATATATTTTTATTATTGTTATTACAAGCTAAGCTACAACCCTAATTGGAAAAGCAGGACGTCATAAGCCCAAGGGCTCCAACTGGGAAAACTAGCCCATTAAAGAAAGCAAATGAAAAAACTACAAGAGAAGTATTAAACAATCAAAATAAAATATTTTAAGAAAAATAACATTAAATTAGATATTTTTTATGAACTATAAAAACTTCAAAACAGAATAGCATGCCTGAGTGTACCCCCAAGCAAGATATATATTATATATATATATATATATATATATATATATATATATATATATATATATATATATATATATATATATATATATATATATATATATATATTTTTTCTCTCTCTCTCTCTCTCTCTCTCTCTCTCTCTCTCTCTCTCTCTCTCTCTCTCTCTCTCTCTCTCTCTCTCTCTCTCTCTCTCTCTCTCTATATATATATATATATATCTTTCCTATCACATTTGGGGGTGAAAGTGAGTAGTCATTCCCCGGTGAGAGGAGGTACCCCTACATTCGTAAACCACTCATTCCAACAGGTTGTAGTCAGGAGAGGGGAAGGGGGTGGGAAGGGTTGAATTAGTTTGTTCGCTAGCATGCATGTGTGTGTGCATATCTTTCTAAATATTTAGATAATTTATGATGGCTCGAGTGCACTATAAATACTTATATAATCACACGTGTGTGTGTTTGTGTGTGTATATATATATACATATAATATATATATATATATATATATATATATATATATATATATATATATATATATATCTATTCAAGGGGATTCAGCTTCATCTGTGGTGGATAAAGGGGGAGGGTGGGCTGTGGCACCCTAGCGGTACCAGCCGAACTCGATTGAGTCCCTTATCAGGCTGGGAGGAATGTAGAGGAGAGGTCCCCTTTTTTTGTTTCATTTGTTTGATGTTGGCTACCCCCCAAAATTGGGGGAAGTGCCTTGGTATATGTATGTGTATTATATATATATATATATATATATATATATATATATATATATATATATATATAATATATATATATATATATATATATATATGTATGTATGTATGTATGTATGTATGTACAGAATAACAGCAACAAATGCAGCCATTTGTAGTCCATTACAGGACAAAGGCCTCAGACATATCCTTATTCATGTCTGGAATTTTGCCAGTTTTCTTCACCATGCTTGGCAACTATAGATTGGTGATGGTGGGAGACTTGTCTGATCACTCACAGCAAGCCAACCTAGTATGGGGAGCCTTGATTAGTACAGCTTTGCTGATCATGGCAATACACAAAACCTTTCACAACGTTAAGGTATCCCTACTCAGAAAGATATATGAATAGGAAGATAAATAGAAGAAAGACAGAAATGATGAGAACCAAGTATGCAATTGAAGACGAAACATCATTGGAAGGAGAAAGGATTAATGAGGTAGAATCATTTAAGTATTTAGGAACTATGATCTTCAACAGGGTCTTTAGAGTTAGATTTTAGTGAAAGATTGAAAAAATGCAAATCATACAATGGCTAGGTTGCGTAAAATTTGGAAATCAAGTCGCCTGAAATTGCATATAAAAATCAGAATATGTATCAGTTTTGTGAGATTGGTGTTACTCTATGGACATGAGTCATGGTATGACAATGAAACAATCTCCAATAGATCTAGTATTGAGAACAAACCCTCAGAAGGATATTGGGAGTTGGATGGCAGAACAGGATTAGAAATGGGACTTTAAGAGAGATTACTCGAGTGCCAGTGCCATATGTGGATGAGGAGTAGATGGAAAGGGTTTGGGCATGCTCTTCATACTCCCCAAGAGAGATTAGTTCACCAAACGTTCAGCTGGGCTCCACAAGGCACTAGAATAGTTCAAAGACCCAGCCCTACATGGCTGAGGACTATGAAGCACGAAATAGGAGATGATGAATGGAGAAGTATTGAATTAAAAGCTCAAGATAGAGATGACTGTCGAAATCTAACCAAGGCCCCTTGCGTCAATAGGCGTAGGATGAGATGATGATGATGATATATATGTGTGTGTTACTTATTGTTTATTATGAATAAAAGATATCTTGGTGGTATCCAAAAATAGAAGATGGCATCTCTTTGGACAAACTGATTTCCAGTTGGATTTCAGGATAACAAAAAAACTGGATTTACTTATGTTGGTATTGACACATTGCAAGAATCACTTTTGTACCCGACTCTCCATCAGGACCACATTGGTTGAGTGCTTGAATTACACTTTACCATAAAGGCCAAGTTGGTGAAAATTTCAGTACTGTATACAATACACAAATTAGTCATCCAAAAAGGAAAATGAAAATTTGAAGATTCTTGAAATATAAATTAGATCAATTCCATTGATCAACCAATTTGGTCGTGATGAAGTCACATACAAAAGTGATTTAAACATATTTTGACACCAAATAATAAATGGAGAAATATAAATGAAGTTTTCTTGTTATCCTGACAACTATTTAGAGGTCAGTTTGTCTGGAGAGATGCTGTCTTTGATTTTTAGATGTCACTAAAATACAGTAAGGACTATTCACTATTAATGTAGAGTAACTAACTTGCCTTAGTAATGTGTATATATATTGTCTAATCATTATATATACAGTATCCACATTTCAAAATTTATACTTGTCCCATACCATCTAATTCTAAGAAAAAAGAATTTGGAACAATACAATACCAATGTGTATAACAATAATTTATTACAGTATCTTGCTCTGTAAAACTAAGTTATAAGTTTTTCATACACAAAACTATGTAGTGAATCTTTTATGGCAATTTTTTAATTAATACAAATCCAATAATATTATGTTAGCCTTCCTTCCACTCAATTAAATCTGTTTCATCAACTTGTACTGGTCAAGGTAGAAAGGTAAGAGAGAGTTGAAGGGATTTGAAAAGGTGAAGTGATAGAGGGATAAGATTAATGGTCAGTGTGTGGTGAGAAGATCACATAATGAGTACAGATACTATGGGGAGATGTGATGGTCTGTTGCTTGAAAATATTCTCGTAGATGACATGATGAGCGAGGACATTATGGGGAAATGTGATTGTCAGCTGCTTGAAAACATACTAGTAGAAGATTACATAATAAGTGCAGATAATATGGGTAGATGTGAAGGTCTGCTGCTTGAAATCATAGTAGTACTGTACTGAGGTTCCAAAGATTCAGATGGTTTGGGCAAGTGATGAGAAGGGATGAGGAACAGTTAGTCAGAGAATTAATAGATATGGAAATGACAGGAAGAATTTATTAAAGGGATGGAGATTTACCAGCCCAATGAATCAAACTTCACACCTACAGAGCTACCCCAAATCCATTCCAGAGACGCCATTTTGTATGTCTAATACGTAATCTTACCAAAATTGCCTTTCCTCATATCCCTCTAGCATGAGACAGGTGAAGAAATTATGGAGAACTTGACCAAGTGGAAGTTTAGCTCGAAAGTGCACAAGACAAAAGACTGGAAATAACTGTAACATTAATGATGATAATATTCCATTACATCAGTTTGAAGTACATGATCTTAAACACTAGCCCCTCTTAATCTGTTCTAGTTGTAAGACTAAATGTAATGTGATGGTTTTGACTTTGTATGTCTAACCACTGATTGTAGTCGGTGATCTTAGCTTATGTAAGAGTTTGTGGACATTCCTAGTAGTAGTAGTAATGCTGTGGTTATCATGTTTTAAATACTAATGATGTCTGGGTATTGTTTTTTTTTTATTTGCAAACAGGATATAGTGCACGTTTATTAATAGCTCTTGTGGTATGTTCATCACAAACTGAAAAATTAAAGCATTTGGTCAGAGAAGTGGTTCCTTATTTTATGTAAATTGGGTAAAATTTCTACATACTGTATCTGACTGGCTGATGGAATGAGGACTTAGATGACTTACACCTACCACATGTTTTTTAATCTTGATATGAAGTTGTGATTTTTAAATATTAAACTTAGCCGGTGAATATATAATAGTTTACGTCTCCGACGGCTCGACAGAATTCAAAAACTCGCGAGTGATCTCCATGAAGGTAGCGGGTGTGCCCACCAGCGCCGACTATCGGCCAGATACCGCATATACATGTAAACAGCTCCAGTTCTTCTCTGTCGGTTTCATCGACAAGTCGATTCCACTCGCTATTATGACCTCGAGTTTTCTACCGAATTGGTGAAGTACTTGGTTTTGGTTTTATTGCTTTCGCCGTGTTGGATTATTCAATACTATCCTCAAAAGAAATGCTTTTGAAAGGAGAGTAAAAGTGTTTTTGCCCTTGCTTTTATCTCTGGTTTTTTTCCATAGAGTAAAAATGGCCGACCCTTCCCTTAGTGTACGGAAGTGTGTTTTAGGCTTTTAGCAATTATCTTATCACGTTATAAATTGTTGTTGTTAATTATAGATTTTCCTCTATATATTTTATATCTCACCCGCCTTTATTAGGCCTCTTCGATTAGCTTTCCATTTATACTAAACATCAAGATAAATTTTAATGATTTGTTTATATGCGGCCTTACCTATTCCTCCCCTAATCCGAGAGTAGGCGGTCCTAACTTGGAAACCGAAGTTAAACAACGTTGAGCCCATTCAACTTTTATTTTCGTTAAGTTTAAATCATTTGCTCTGTAAGAGTTATTAAATGAATATTTTTTAGTAAATATTTTATGAAAGATTTTCTTTGAATAGTCTTCGTGCTGTTTCAAAGATGAACTAACGTTTGGTTTATTTATGCTACGCAGTTTGCGCTCTATCGTTACGATAGAGAAAGAGAGAATCACGGTTTCACTTTGCAGAAAGAGTAAATCGATTTTGACGTTTTGTTCATTCTGCTTTCAAACTGAAATGTTTTAATACTAATTTAAAGGAACTTGTTAATTTTCAATTTCTTAGTCCTTTAAGTTTTTTCCTTTGGTCAAATAACCTGTTTATTGACGAAGGGTAAGTGGGCTTTTCTCTTCTGTGTGAAATCAAGAGAGAGAGAGAGAGAGAGAGACGGAGAGAGAGAGAGGAAGAGAGAACGTTCCGATCTTTATTCTCGTCCCAAGCGAGTAACGTTGTTCTCGAGTCAGTTTTTTTTTTGCTCTCGTCCCAAGTCTCTGTACGGGGAGAAAGGATAAAACGTTTTTAGTTTTTATTCTCGTCCCAAGGCACTGTACGGTGAGAGATTGAAAACGTAGTTTTTAATGAACTAGTGTTTAGTCTCCTCCCCAGTCACTGATCCTTTTAACTTTATATATTTCCGTTTTATTCGATATATATGTTTACTGTTTTTTTGCTTGTATTAATGTGCTTACATTATACGACTTATTTCGCAATTAAACCTTTTGATGTAGGGGAGAATTGCGTGCTTCAGGTAGAAATCGGTTTTTATTTATGCCTAATGTGAAATTATTGAAAAATTCGATTTCAGTGAAGTAAGTGCAAAAACAGAAAATCGTAGTGATAAAGTGATAATTGCGCAAAGTGTTTTTTAGTGTTGCGACCGAGGGTTCGTCTGTTCGTGCTTGTCGTTCACCTAGTCCGATACCTCTTTCAGGCTCCCATGCTCCAGGGAGAAGTAATGTCGTAGGACTTATGGGGACGAGAGGCTTTAACCAACGAAAAAACGTTCCCTCTATGGTATCGGGCGTGTCTAGCAAGATCGCCCCTACCATAAGACGAGCGAGGCTGTTTTTCTCCTCGTCATCCGAAGGCTTCTCGCAAAAGAAATCTTGGAGCAAAGTTTCTAGACCCTTAAAGCGGAAGTCAGTCCATTCAGGACAGGTCCAGCGTCCTGGCTGTAGCCATGGGGACAGCTCTGACCCTTTGCAGTCGTCGGAAGACGATTCGCCTATTAAACGCAAGCGTAACACGGGGTCCGAGGGTCGCGGTAAAGGCAATGTTTTGCCAACACAGACGTTACCGTCGTCTCGGCCCGTCCCGACTCCTGTTGATCCTAAATGGGTTGTCCTGCAGGACATGCAGACTAAGCTTGCCTCCCTTATGGAGAAGTATGACGTTGAGCAGGTTCACGATAAACCTTCGCTTTCGAGTCGCCGTTACACTAAACGAGACTCTGGCCGTCAGCCGCCCAAATGAGCATTTACTCGTCCGTTTGACGTTATGAAACGTGATGTCGGTAGTTTGTCACGTCAGTCACGTGACTTGGATCCTTACTCGCTGCAGTCCCGTGTTGACTTTCAGCCGCTGCCGCAGCCTCGTGTTGACGTTCAGCCGCTGCCGCAGTCTCGTGTTGACGTTCAGGACGCTCGCCAACCAGCTACAGTTGCCTTGTTTTGACGTTGAACGTCAAGCACCGCAGTCAAGAGTTGTTTTAACTGCTCTATCTAGGCAGTCAAGGCAGTCTCGACTTGACGTCGAGCGTCCTCCCGCACCTGTTGTTGTTGCTGGTCAGTCCTTTAAGCAGTTACATGACGTAGCCTCCTTGACTGCTACTGATGCTCCTTTGCGTGTGGACTCTGCTTGTCAAGCATTGCCACCACGGCAGGTCTCTCCCTTGCTTGAGACTCGGCAATTGTCGGACGAGGTTCCTTCAGATTAGGAAGTTGCTGATCCCCCTCCTACTGATATTCCCTTGGGGACTCTGTCAGACGGAGAGGAGCCTAAAGCTGCTCAGCCCTCTATGGACTTTAAATAAATCATGCTGATTTTTAAGGATCTTTGTCCGGATCATTTTGTAACTGCTGCTCCTCGTTCGCCTAAACGTCAGAGCTTACACTAGGCCTAGCTACTTCGAAGCCGTTGTTTTCTAAGCTAGTGCTCTCTCGCTCTTCTAAGAGAGCTTTACGTTTGCTAGGCGACTGGTTGATCACCAGGAGGAGTTTGGGGGAGACAGCCTTTGCTTTCCCTCCTTTTAAACTGGCTTATAGAGCGAGCGTCTGGTATGACACGGGAGAAGTTCTCGGCTTGGGAGTTCCTGCCTCTGCCCAGATAGACTTCTCAAGCCTCATAGACTCTCCCTGGAGCCTGGCCATGAGACGCTCCAAGATTTTATGGTCGGCTTCAGAGCTAGACCATCTCCTGTTAGGAGTTTTTTTTTCGAGCGTTTGAAGTTTTGCTGTACAATTATGTCATGCATAAACAAGGCTATCAGGGATGGCTCCAATGATCTGACAGCCACGTTCTCTGCAGGAACAAGACTATCAGGGATGGCTCCAATGATCTGGCAGCCACGTTCACTGCAGGAGTACGTAAGATGCAAGTGCGCTCAATGTGTTCATTGTCAAGACAAACTTCACGATGAAGTCTACCTAGCTGTCTTGACAGCATTAATGGAAGGCGACTGGATGGTCTCTCTCGACCTTCAGGATGCATACTTCCACATCCCGATTCATCCAAACTTTCAACTACACCTGAGGTTTGTGGACGGGAAAGTAATGTACCACTGTCGAGCACTGTACTCCGACCTCATTCCTTGCTCCTCTTGCTTTTACAAGGCCATTGCAAAATGTAGCAAGCTTTCTACATTTTTTGAGGATTCAGAGCCTCCCTTTATTTTGACGACTGGCTAATCAGGGCGTTCGTCATTATATCGCTGTCTGGAGAGCCTCTAATGGACATTAGACCTAACCAAGGAGCTAGGTCTCATAGTGAACGTAGAGAAGTCGTAACTTACAGTATCCCATCCCAGACTATTCTTTTTTTTTTGGGAATGGAGATATAGTGTCTGATTTTTCGACCCTTTTCGTCTCCCGCAAGAATGGAACAAGCTCTGTTAAAAGTCCTCACTTGCAAGAGAAAAACAGTTGCTCTGTAAGAGTTTGAACTAACCTCGTGGGAACTCTTTCATCGCTGGAGTAGTTTATCTCTCTGGGGAGACTCAACCTATGCCCTTTCCTATTTCACCTAAACATTGGAACAAGGAGAAGGGCTTAGTGAGTATCTCTTTCCCAATCTCCAACTCAGTCTAGACATGTCTGACTTGGTGGGACAGCAACATCAGACTTCGAGAAGGTCTTTCTCTTGCGATCAAGAACCCAAACCATGTGTTGTTTTCAGATGCAGCGGATTTGGGTTAGGGAGCTCCACTGGACAGTCTGGAAGGCTCGGTTCTTTGATCCACGGATCAGAAGGAACTCCTTTTAATGCAGTAACATCTCTCCTTTGGCGAGATTTGTGCAGAAATGAATGTCTTGGCGGACGGCTTCAGCAGAAGAGGACAAGTCTTCTCCATGGAGTGGACGTTGCATAAGACTGTGTGCGAGAAGCTATGGATGACATGGGGTCTACCCACCATAGATCTTTTTGCTACTCTCTCTGACAAAGAGGCTCTCGACTTACTGCTTTCCAGTTCCAGATCCAGAGGCAGCTCACATAGACGCTTTCCTGCTGGACTGGTCTCACCTGGACGTTTATGCCTTTCCACCTTTCAAGATCCTAGACAAGGTGCTGCAGAAGTTCACCTCTCACGAAGGGACCAGGTTGACATTGGTTGCTCCACTCTGGCCCGCGAGAGAGTGAGTAACAGAGGTACTTCAATGGCTGGTAGACGTTCCAAGGAGTCTACCTTTAAGGATGGATCTCTTACGGCAGCCACGTAAGGAGTCTTCATCAAAGCCTCCCCGCGCTTCGTCTGACTGCCTTCAGACTATCGAAAGACTCTCAAGAGCTAGAGGATTTCGAAGGAGGCAGCCAGAACGATTGCGAGAGCTAGGAGAGCATCTACCATCAAGGTCTATCAGTCGAAGTGGGAAGTCTTTAGAGACTGGTGCAAGTCATCATCCATTTCCTCTTCCAGTACCTCTGTAGCCCAAATTGCAGACTTTCTCCTACATCTGAGAAATGTTCGCTCCCTCTGAGCGCCCACTATTAAGGGTACAGGAGCATGTTGGCGTCTGTGTTCAGACATAGAGGCTTAGATCTGTCCAATAATCAAGATCTCCAAGATCTCCTTAAGTCCTTCGAGACCTCTAAGGAGCGTCGTATGGCAACTCCTGGATGGAACTTAGACGTGGTCCTAAGGTTCCTAATGTCCGACAGGTTTGAGCCATTACATTCAGCCTCCCTGAAGGATCTCACCCTCAAGACGCTTTTCTTAGTGTGCTTGGCTTCGGCTAAAAGGGTCAGTGAGATCCATGCCTTCAGTAGGAACATCGGCTTTTCTACAGATAAAGCCACATGTTCACTTCAGCTTGGTTTTCTTGGCCAAAAATGAACTGCCTTCTTGTCCTTGGCCTAAGTCATTTGATATACCTTGCCTGTCAGAGATCGTAGGCAACGAGCTTGAAAGAGTGCTGTGTCCAGTTAGAGCTCTGAAGTTTTATTTAGCTCGGACTAAATCCTTACGAGGAGGATCTAAGGCTTTGTGGTGCTCAGTTAAGAAGCCTTCATTGCCTCTGTCAAAGAATGCTTTGTTTTATTTTATTAGATTTTTAATTCGAGAGGCTCATTCTCACTTGAGTGAAAAAGATCGTTGCTTGCTTAAGGTTAAGACGCACGAAGTAAGAGCTATAGCAACTTCTGTGGCCTTTAAGCAAAACAGATCTCTGCAAAGTATTATGGACGCGACCGTTTGGAGAAGCAAGTCGGTATTCGCGTCATTTTACTTAAAAGATGTCCAGACTCTTTATGAGGACTGCTACACATTGGGTCCATTCGTTACAGCGAGTGCAGTAGTGGGTAAGGGTTCTACCACTACATTCCCTTAATTCCAATATCCTTTTAATCTTCTCTTGAAATGTTTTTAATTGGGTTGTACGGAAGGCTAAGAAGCCTTTCGCATCCTTTTTGATTTGGCGGGTGGTCAAATGTCATTTCTTGAGAGCGCCCAGATTAAGGGTTTTGATGAGGTTCTGTTGTATGGGTTGTCGCCCTAGATACTTAAGCTCCTGGGAGTCTTTCAGCATCCTAAGAGGATGGCTGGGCTTCGTGAGGAAAGCGGACTAACAAGGCAGAGTAATCGTTAGAGTCAGCTTCCTTACCAGGTACCTATATTTATTTGGGTTTGGTTATGATATGACTGTCAAAAACTCTAAGCATATACGCCGTAAACTGTATTAATACTGGTCTCTACCCACCACCATGGGTGTGAATCAGCTATTATATATTCACCGGCTAAGTTTAATATTTAAAAATGATATTTTGATTATAAAATAAATTTTTGAATATACTTACCCGGTGAATATATAAATTAAAGGCCCCCCCTTCCTCCCCGATAGAGACCCAGCGGGATGAGAAGAACTGGAGCTGTTTACATGTATATGCGGTATCTGGCCGATAGTCGGCGCTGGTGGGCACACCCGCTACCTTCATGGCGATCGCTCGCGAGTTTTTGAATTCTGTCGAGCCGTCGGAGACGTCAGCTATTATATATTCACCGGGTAAGTATATTCAAAAATTTATTTTATAATCAAAATATCATGTTTTAAGTTTTTAAAGTACCAATCTTTTTTTTCTAGTAAGAACTAGTTCTAATTCAATTTAAAGGCTTTAATTGCAGTGCAATCTTTAATGAGTCATGACAATTTAACATTTACAAATAACAGTTTAATTTCATTGAAAAATTTAGGAGTTCAACTATTGCTGAGCTCTTTCCATTAGAAATAGGGTTGCAACATTAACACCTCTTGAATTGTCTGCTTGTTTTCTTCATTGTAAGTCTTGCTTACAATTTTGGGACCACAAGTAGATCTGTTTTTTGGTTTGGCATTTTGTAAAACTTTGCCTTTGTTGGAAGAATTGGGAAAAAATATTTTCATACTAGAAATGAGATTACTGATTTTCTGTCATCTGAGCGGTTATATATATTCATACAGTTTGTGAATATTGTGTATGGAAATTTAAAGTGGGCATTGTTGTTGGTAATAATATGAAAATTTCCCAAAGATTATTCAAAAGTTAAAGTTGAAAAGTAATAAATAGCATTTACAAACTATGAAAAAACTAAAAGATTGAATTCTTGACTTTGTCAAACCCTTCGATCCTACCTACTTGACTATATTTCAGTTCTAAAATCATTTCTGAACCCAATAATATAAACAAAAATTTCTTATCTAGGATAAAAGATAAACTAAGTAATGTAACATGAATATTTTCTGAGCCTATAAGAGAGAAAACCAATTAATCTAGAAACTTCTTCATGGAAGAGTTGAGAATCGCGCCACCAGTTTTAGCAAATTTACTTTACTTGCCATTGGCTTATAGCCACTCATGCATGACAAGTCACTCTTAACCTAACCTAACCAAGCATTCACTTTCTTTTACCTTCATTACTTCAGAATACAGTATCTGAGTCACAAAACTTATGTGATATTTTATGTACTGAAAACTTGATAAATTCTAGAGTTTTTAAACTTTTCAATGTAGCCGATACGTATAAAGTTTTTTGTCACTTTAAAATATTTGTTGAGAGAATAAACATCATCAAACTATGAGCTTTTATTGGTAGGCAATTTAGTTGGCAAAGAGAAGGTTAGAAGTTGACTCTTTCATACTTCCAGACATATTACGAGCTCTTCTTATGTGAACCTTTTTGTAAAGGACAGAATTTGCTCAGACCATTTGATGATAAGGAGTCCCAAGGTGAGATTTTCATTCAATAGATGTGACTTGTCATGTGACAGGGTCAAGCCTTCCCGTGTCTGATTAATAAATATTTATCTCATTCTTGTCTGGCACATACTGTATCTTGTTTGTGTTAATAGATTGACTAATAGGAAAGATGTATCCTTGAATATATAATTTTTTCATGTCTAGTGCCTTTCACTCGTGTCCCTTTTTTACCATCAAAGGTTAAATAATTCAAATTTTATCATTTTAGAGATACCTTGTATTTTATAGTGTCAAATTGTTAGATTTTCTTACAGTACAGTACTCTCTTTTGTATCGCATGTAATTTGACCAAGTATTTTATTTATTGTTACATTTCCAACTCTTTATTTTTAATTTATTAATTTCTATCATTTAATAAAATGATTTTCATTCATAAGCATTTGTGAGGTAGTATGGTAAGTTTTACTGTACATTTTTGTAGTAGTTACGTATAGTACTGTATTTCAACGGTGTGGAATCCTATAATATTTCCGTTACTTCTTTTGCAGAATGGATGGCCACCCGGTGCCAGTCCTCGTCCTGAATGAGGAAACCGATACCTTCGAATTGGACGAGGAAGCTTTAGAAGGAGTTTTGCTCAACCCGAAGATTGCTGACAAATATGTGTGCGTCCTTGCTGTAGCTGGAGCATTCAGAAAAGGAAAATCTTTCCTCCTTGATTTTCTACTAAGATATATGACTGCACAGGTAGGTTTTTCCACTTCAGTCAAAGTACTCTGTGTAATAGGAAACTTGAATGAAAATTGTAATGCTTCAGCTCATAACTATTTAAATTGTTAGATTTTAGGTAGTGGTCAGGTTTATTTTCATTTGAATTTTATAGATAACTCTTAACTTTGTGTTCATTTGATTAATTGTTTATTATAAAAAAAGGATGTTAAATGAGTTTATAGTCTTCTCAAGATGATTGAGATATTGCTATACCAAATAACTTTTTTTTTTATTAATGTTTCAATATGCTCATGTGGGATGTTTCATGAAACTGTGCTTTAGAAAACCATACCTCGTAATAACAGTACAATATTATCTTGCTCCTGTACATTAACCAACCAGACTCCTAATTGCCTGTTTGGATTCGATGGATAACATATAAAGCAATTACCTATGCAGTCTTTCTGTAGTTAAGCTAATTTTATTAACCAGGACCATTCATTTTCCTTCTCTTAATTTTACCCTCATATGAATAGATCAAATATTGATGACTTAGCGTGCATTCACCCTTCATTATGAATACAGTAATGAGGTTAGATTGCTTTACTACTACTCTTAAATTTGGCTTTTATTATGGCTTGCCAGCAAATAAATGCAGTTCGTAGGGAAGTTTTGGTAATTGGATCTCTCCTTATAAAAAAGTATGTCTTACGTCAAACTAATCTTGATAATTGGTGTTATTTTTCTAAAGATTGTCTAGTTTTAAGTCCAAAATTTGCAACAGTCTTAGTAGAAACTTGATTTGCTTAAAATTGAAGGCTTAAAAAAAAAATTAGTATTGCATTTTGATTCCTGTTCTGTGAAGGGAAATTTGGCTTTAGTATTAAGATCTCTTGAATAAGTTCCATATCAAACATAAGAAAGCTATATTTTTCCTAAGGTATAGTGTTTACTATAGAATTCATTATATAGTACATAGATTATTTTTTAAAGAAGAAATAATAAGAAAAGAGAGCTCTAGTCATATGTATACTCATTCAAAAAAATGTTGAAGGTACTTTCCAGACAGTAGAAATGATTATTCTGAAATACATGAGAATTTTTGTTCAGAATCTTACCAATATCCACGTTTAGAATGTGGCCTTTACCCGTCTCCTCCATTTCTAATCTCATTAGCAAAAGCGCTTTCTTTGTAATACAGTACTTCTGATTCAAAATTACTGTACTGAATCTTTATTCGTACAGTCACTGTAGTATATGATTTCAAAGACCACTGAAGATTTACTGGTGTTCTCTGTTTCTGATTTCATTTGCGTAAAGACAGTCTTTGGAATACCATTGATTCAAAATCATCTTTATTTATAGTCACTGTAATATGAATTAAAAAACACCAAGATTCACAAGGTTATGATCATGCAAAGAAGCAGGAAGCTGTACCAGTAGAGGTTGTTATAGTAATGAAAAATCAGTTATAACTTCTAGAAGGGTTGTAATTCTGTTGGAGAGGGTGACCTGCAGTATTCCAGAATAGTTCCTTTTAATGGACTTCATCATGCTGGTAATGTATTAGGAAGCACACAAAATGACCCGGAGAATAAACTTTTAACACAAAAGAATTTTAGTAATGATGAACATTTGCTAACTTCTCAATGGGGCTTTTAAACTACATTTACTAATCAAAATGTATGTTGTGTAACATTATAAATACACTAGAGAGTGACTATCCCTGGGTTAAAATGTTGCAAAAACAAACTTACCTAGTATATCTGAGAAAATTAAAAGTAGCCAGGATTAAAGTTACTCTCGGTGTCATTAGATCACACGTAGAATATTCACAAATGAATCAGATTTGTATCACCGAACAATACGGTATACTGTATTCAGTTATGATGCAACAAGACAATTGTCTCCTCAGGATTTACACGTCTTGAAAAAGTTATGAATGTCACCAAGCCTTCTGTGTCACTAATGTTTGCAAGCGCCACATCTCGAACATTGCCTCCTGCAATATTTTACAAGATTACCAGTGTCGGCTGTCATTTACAGTACTGATGCTGAAGGAGTAGGGAGCAATCTTCTTTTTGAGTTCTTTAGTGAATGATAAACAGTCAAAGTTTCCTGAGAAAAGAGACAATCCTAGTTGTAGTTGTTCATGTATTCCTTTGAGGATAAGTCAGAGGTACTTTACATCTCCCAAGACTGCTTAGCATTCTGCAGTCTGCTAAAGCCACTGATATACCCAGTAAATCTCCTGGGGTTACTTTGAGTAACAGGGTTATCTTAAAGAAAATCTGTATGAAATTGCAAAAGTTCCTTGGTCACTTTTCATTTTTTAGTGATTAACAACTGAGGATTTATCTTTTTCCTTGTTTTCTTGATTTGTTTTGACCTTGAACTTTGTCAAGAGGGAAACTACACATCCAATGTACTCTGTTTAGAGTGAACAAATCTAAAGACAGTTAGGTATACTGTACTGTACTCATTCCTCAGTACTGCACAAATTTCTACTGTGTCTGCCAGACAATTACCTGATCATTCAAAGTTAAGTGCTCAGGGTAATTTCAGCTCTACAGAGAATCACTCCAATATTTTTTAAGATTATTTTCGTTGCATCCTTTGGAATATATTTCATGTGGTGTCTTAATGGTTCATATTTATTGGAGTTTACTAAATCTTCTGTATAAGATCATTCTTACAGACATCCCTCCATCCCCTTTTACTTTCTTTTCCACTTTTCGTATGTCTTGTGAATACTGTAGTAATAAAGTGGGAAATTACGTATCAGAAATTAATTTTTGTGCTGTGAGGAACATTTTTTTACCTTAGTCAAAATAATGTGTATATTTTCTTAAAAGAAAAAAAAGATTTTTAAATTAGTGCATATGGAGAATTAGACAATTCATTACTCTCCTCACTAAGAGTTGGCCAATAACACGAAAGGAGTTGATTATGTACTGTATTGTACTTCTTATGACTCTGACAATGAAAACTCTCAAGTGTGACTTCTGCCTCAGCTGTGGCCATTGAACACAAAGGAGAGTAAGATTTCAGCTAAGAATTATTTTAAGAAATTCTGTGTGCTAGATATTTTGAAATTCCTTTTTAGCTTTCATTTGGTATTTCTTTTACCTTATACTGTAAGAGTAACACTATTCCTCCTTTCATATAAATTTGGTAATAAGCAAATTGGTTTTATGGAAGATACATTTCAATAAATGGGGATATTGTAATAAAACTTAATTTTGATAGTTATCCAAAATTTAACAATTTATTCCAACTCTCCTCCATACTTATAAAGGATGTGTATTCATATGTGAATGCATCATACTGTATAGAGGGTGAAAGTAGAAAAGGAGCTATTGCACATCCAAGGTAAACTCTTAGTGTTTGAATTTTATTTTTGAAAAGCTCTCACTAGCAAAGGAATTTTGACTAAGTTATGGAAAGTAATTTTTATGGATACTGGATTAGAGTTTTAAATATGAATTAAAAATTGCTTTCAGTACATTTTAGTGCTCTGTCAAATTTTCCTGTATTTTGAATCAACACCAGAAAATACCAATTCACATATTACTTATATTGCTGAACTTACAAAATCACAAACAATGGAATGCATTGTAGTGCGGAGCTCAGTGTAGGCTTTTCACAACACAAGTACATTCAACATGCAAAATTAATTTGGGAAAGATATTTTAAAGTAATGTTCGGGTGTTGTGGGTCATTCGTCCGTAAAAACAAAGAACACGGCGTAGACAGGGCAGCAATGGCCCTGCTTGCTTCAGTGGTGCAGTATGGCTTATGTACCTGTGAGAATATTCTGATAGGCATGAAATATAGTTTCTTATTTTTATTGGATGAGTCCAATTTGTATTGAAATTCAGTGAGTTGGAATGAGTTAAAGTACCACTGTAGTATTTGGTATTTTATGTTTCAATATAATCCTTATTACATTTTGTGTTCATTGGAATTAAACTGCAGAATACTGATACTGTGTGGGTAATATGAAATGTTATTCTAAGATGGATGAATCTTCAGCTACCATACATAGGTGCGGTGCTATTTTTTTATTTGCCCATCTGCACACATCATGTTTTAGAAATATTTACATTTCTCACTTATATGTTTTCATGGCACACTTCATATTTAACCACCTTTATAAAATGGGTTTTGCATCACATTGTATATATTATTTTCTGTTAGGATTATTATTTATTTCAATGAAACACCCCTGATGTTTATAATGCTTCTCCCTGAAAGTATGGTTTAATACAGATGTTTACCCTAAAATTCCCAGTTTTCTTTCTTTTCAATGGGCTTAGGCCTCGAATATGGTGCTGAGATAATTTGGTGGTTAATGGTGATAACCTCGGCTTGGGTACACCGCAGATTCTTTGGCTTTTCAGTTGTCATCACCCTTTTATTCAGTTAATTGGGGTTTTTGATCCCCTCCTTATTATGGTGTTTTGTTTTATTTAGGTTTTTAATGATACAAAGGAATTTCTTTTGGATTTGTTGATAATTCCTGTGTGAGTTGTTCGAGGGAGTTATTGCTGGGTTATCATGATCCTCATTCTCTGTCTTGTGCTGGGAGCATTATTGTGATTTAGGTAATCTTTGTGAAAATATGATTCACTTTGTTATTCTCATGAAGATGGTAGATGACCATTTTAAGAGTTGAGCTTAAAAGGAAATTAACATTTAGTTCGAAGGAAAATCTTGGGAAGGTTAGGTTTATTGAGTACAGTTAAATAGCATTATAAGCTCTGTACATTTTTTTTTTTATTTGTTTATTAAATCTAAGAAGAGCTGTGAGTCTTCAGGCAAAGGTTGTGATTCTAACCTAACCTGCCCTGTTTTGAACTCTAAGCTAACTCCTCCAGATTTGCCATTAATGAGGGTTCTGACTATGCACAGTTCTGACATTGATTGCTTCTACACAAGCCTTGCACTCTAATTACTTCCATGATTCAGTCTGCTCTTTATGATCACTAGAGTGAAAACTAAAGTGGTAGTCTTGATCCTAGTATCCCTCCGTTTGTTAAAGTAGGTGCTCATGATCAACCACTTGTATACCCTTATTAATGCCATGAAATTTTTTATGGCTCTTATAGAACAGGAAAGAGCAACATTAGATAATCTTACAAAGGTTCTGCAGGAGCTGAACACTTGCATCATGTTTGAGATGGGAATAAGCATCTAGTCTAATATAGGCTCGGCCACTAGCACATCACGAGTTTTCCCTAGCAGTGTTAACGTAGGTGCTAGTGACTCAACTGGTAAAGGGAATCCCCTGCCTAACGCAGATGCAAAGGTTACCATTAGAATTTGAAAAAAGGGGAAAGTCTTTATTTACCTTTTTAAAATTTTCACCATGCTAGGAAGTTATTTCTGAAGGGTATCCAAATTATTTACTAAAAGTAACTTCTGATGCTACTTAATCTCCTAAGTTATCACTCAATTTCTCCAAAACAACTTTTACTCCACAGTTTACTCCTTTTTTTATTGTCTGAGTTTACAAATTATTATTCCAAGTGCAAAGAAAAGCCTTTAATTAAATTTTTTCCTTAGTTTTATAACCTTTTCTCTTTTCAATATAGAAAGCATCTTTGATCTATAAATCAAATCATTACCTAATCTTGTTCTTCAACCAAATTTACTGTAGTTGAATCTCTTAAACTCATTGTTGATGTAAACAAAAGACAATCTTTGAATACGGGTTGACATAAGAAATACAGTTTCATGGTAACAAAGGTTGAGAATAAACAGGAATTTCTCTCTTTTGCAAATTCTATAGTAGGAGTTATTTCTTCTTTTATAGAAGATAATTTTGCAGGTTATTAGGACCTTGATATTGTTTTGGATTACTGTACAAAACTTGTTTGGATGAGACAGTTTCAGAAGGGTCTTTCAAGGCTGCAGCAGCCTTTTTGAATTTCTGTGCTTAAGCATCGGGAACAAGTGTGTTCCTCTGTGTTTCTCTATGGTTGGGATAGTGTCTTATATGTTAAAAGATCAATGTCATGCATTTTTCTGGGTCTAAACTTGATAAGAATCCTTCATCTGGTGGCACAATTGGACACCAGGATGCAAACTTACACTTTGAGGTCACTTAGACACACACACACACACTTTCTCCGTTTTTCCCTATAATCCTGTGGCTATTCTCAGTATAATTTTTTTCCCCCCAAAGGATTTGTTTTCTTATAGTGATAGTCTACCAGGACTTTGCTTTAACAGGCATTCTGATCGAAATACCAACAGGACTCGTCGAACTTACAGGAGATCGCTATTACAGTCTTTCTTAACATATCCCTGTAGGAGGAAGGCTTTCTTCTCTTATCAGGAATGGGAGAGCCTCCATCCTGAGCCCTAGCTGTTATCTGGTTAAAGAGTTCTATATAATCCCTCTGATCTCCAATTCTTCCTTATTTAAGGAACCAATACCTGTTATCATAATGTCTTAAGGGAGTTGCTGTACAAGACCAGTCTTCTCAGATAACTGGTTTCAAGGGTTGGTACACCCAAATCCGTACGCACTATATCTTACAGAATGGAGAAGGTCCACTGTATTCTCTGAGTCAAAGGGTTTGGGAAGTGATCCAGATAATCTATCTTAGGTTACAAGAGGCAGGCAAATGATAATTTGTATCAAAGACAATGTAATGTTTATATTATTTGGTGGAAATTGGGAATGTTTCAATAACTAGAGCTAATTATGATGATGTCAAGTTTTTACATTTCTATTAATATAAAAGGAATTTGTTCATTTGAGCTGTTAAGAACTATAGATCCATGCTGAATACCATACGCATTTAGGGTGGCATTTATTAGCTTCGGGTCTTGTTGCAGATGTATTTAGGTCTTACGTTGAGAAGCTTCTGGTTGTCAAGAATTTATTGGAATCTAGATGTACTGTATTTCAATATGTAAAGGGTTCTTGCTTTTAACCTATTAAAGATCTTTATGTTAAAGACTCAAAGCTAAGACTTTTCCTGCTAGCTTTAGTGTCAGCCAAGCTTTTTTTCCAATGTAGGGTCTGGAGAGAGTAAGATGATTTAATCTTTTATATTCACAATCCTCTTCCCAAAAATGCTATGTCATTTCTTGTTAAAAGTTTAATTACAAGAATTCAATCCAGGTCAGATGAAAGACTTGAAGGTTAGGGTTCATGATATTAGAAGGGCAGCTCCATATCTTAATTTCTGTAGGAATGTTTCTTTGGAAATAGTCTTAGCAACAGTTCTGTTTTTGCCAAGTGTTGTCTTACAGAATCATTGTTATCTTATCAAAAATGTTGGGCTGTAGTGCTATAGTAACTGCAAGGGATGTAGTATAAATGTGATTTTTCATTAGTGTAAATATGACAAGTGATAGTTTTAGTATTTTCTTCTGAAAATTCATGGTTTAGGGTAATATATAAAAGTGTATATTTTGATAGTGAGGTTATATTTGGGAATACAATCTGGGAGCTCATATTGTTACACATTATTTGGTGATGATTGGTTATTGTGGTACTAGGCTACGAGGCGAGTTTCGTGCTAGACAAATTTATTATTTTAGGACTTTTCATTTAATTTCTCTTTCCTTCTCTGATCCACCTCCTTCAGAGTGTGAGAGTCAGCATTATGAACAACAGGGAAATTTCACTGAAATGAAAGGAATATTCTTTCTATACTCACTTGATGTTCTTACTCATGCCCCCTCCTCCCCACTGACAAGTGGTGTCAAGAGAAGAAAAAGGATCTGTGATCAACCCAAGCCATAGTTATTGGAAATAATCACTAGATTGTCTTGATTCACTACTATAGGGCTAACCCTATTGAAAGAAAAGAAAGGGAAATTTTTAGCAGTAGGGTAAACGTTGTATTAAACCATGCTTTGAGAGAAAACATCAGGTTAGTATAGAATTATTGACTGTATTGTTAAAGTTCCTTTTGTTTAAAGTTTCCGACTTGCCTGTTTTTTTTATTGTCATTAAATTTCCTTTGCTTTTTCAATAAATATAAAGATAGCATTTTTATTATAACGCTGCATTTATGTTGTTATTTTGAAATTATTCTGCAAGCCTTTGGTGATCAGTTATCTCAAGTTATCAGAATTTGATTATTATTTTTTTACCTCCATGTGCTTCATTTTTGGAAAGCTGCTGATGGTAAGCTACTGTAGTTGAACTATTTGTAAAGCATGATATCACTATTATTATTGATTTAGCATTTTTCTAGCAAGTTCTTTCTCATATCCTTTGCTTGCTGATTATGGCTTACAATTGCTGGTGTGGTCTGTGCTGCCTTGTTTTATGATGCTGTACTGTCAGATTTGTTATGTCTTTGATCATTGATAAATTCTTCCATCAAATTGTATCTTTTATATAAGCAACATATCATGATATGTTGCTTTTATAAAAGATACTATACTTTTATAATATACCGGTTTATATCTTTGTTATTGGGATTCGGCTTCTTTCCCCTATTGTACAAGCTTTCAAATACTTGTGAGAACATGCTGATGCCTATTCATTGGAGCATATTGCGAGTCAGTGTCTGGCCATTAGGTTTTTTGTTAAATTTGTTAGCATGATAAAACCTTTTATAATAATCCATGATTCGTTTTAAATTTGTTAGAGAAAGTTTATAATCTGTTGCCGTTACTGTCCTTTTATTTTGATGCAATCCAAGCATTTGATTTGTTAGAATATGGTACGCAAGGGGGTAAAATTAATTATTTTGATATCAATTATACTGTAAAGTGTAATGTAAAATGTTGAATTTTAATGCTTTTGACAAGCGCTTAGCATAGCTGTATATGTTTCTGAACTTTCTGTAAGGTATGTATGCAAACATAAGTACCTTTTGCTTATTTTAGTCAAGTCTCTTTTGTCACTTAGGTAGGCCCATCCCACATACTATATTTGTTATATTTATTTTGGGAGGTTAATGTTAGTCAAGGCTTCTAGACTGCTTGTATTTCATGGAGTTCAGTATAATTTGATCAGTCTTCTGGATATGCTTCAGCAAAGAGCTATTGGTTAGTATCCTAATGATTGATACTATACCAATTCCTTGCATGTTTCGGTGCCACATTAAGTATAAGGTACTAAAGTTTTATTGTATAGTAGAGACCCTTCGACCCTTAGCTGCATTGCTTCGTGCCTCTTTTTACATGTTCCTTTTAATCTTATCCAACCTTGTTGTTCATTTCTAGCGTTACTGTTTTGCAGTTTTCAGTTACTGTATTAAAAAAAAAACACTTGGCTAGCCATGTATTTGTGAGTCCCAAGTTAGTCGGGTTTGACCCTTTAAGAGCCTTGAACTCATCAGATGAATCCTGTAAGACTGTAAGACTCCCAGGCTAGCTCTGTAAGAGCCTAAAAATCCCCCAGGCTAACCATGTAAGAACACCAGAATAAGACGATAGTCTAGTTAGTTGATTTTATATTGAATTAGTCAGTTAAATTAATTGCTGTATACTTACTGTTACAGGCTATGAAAGACTATTCTATATGCAATGTACAAAAGGCTTTATTCTTCAATTAATGCAAAATACCATCGTTATTTTATTATCACCCATGAATTTCAAACAAATTTTAACAATCTGGAGGTAGTTTCATTACCTGGTGACTGTATAAATGTATATCACAGTTGTGTTGAGCAATGAAATACTTTCACCACCATTGCTGGTCATCCTTATGTCATTTATCAATAGCAATTGAGAAGATGCCAAGAAAATTTAAACGAATTTGTCCTCCAGTTTTGACAGTTATTGATCAGTATCTCATAAATTCTGGGAATATAAGTAATTTTGCTGACTATTTGGCTTGGATAACACCACGTTACAAAAGACATCCAGAAGATGTATGCATATATTTACAGAAGAGCAAATACATATTGATTCCACACCTCATAAGGAAGTGTTACAATCTTCCTTTAAAGTGAGAGAATGTTTGAAATGGTTACTATCTGAGGTGGAGGGAAGAAGATAAAGTTCAGAAGTCAGGCTTTAACTTTTTGCAAGGGTTATGAAACAGAGGTACCAGCAATTTTTAAAACCTGAGTATTTGCTACCCCATTTATTTCAGCGCCTTGAAAATCTTTTCTGTTTTGCATCCTAACTTGACAGAAAATACATAGAAGTTGCATAAGAGTATTTATAGTTATATTACACCAAAGGCAGGAAAGCAGTTACAGCTATATTGGACGCAGTACAGGACATCGTATTATATGATGATGATTGTTTGAAAGGGCCAGGCTGAGGGGACTGATACTGTAGTAAAAATGGGAATTTTTAAACCCTTGTTATAACTTTTGTCTTTTTAGTTAAGGTGCATTCACTCAATGTAATTTTGAATATGCCTATGTATTTCCCCTTTAAATTAAAATATTGCCATACAGCTAGATTTTTGAGGGGGGAAAAGTATGGGAAGCAAAGTCAGTAATAACTTGCATCTGTTAGGAGCTAAGTGTGCTGTCTTATGACCACTTATAATAAAGTGAGTAAAAGTGAATATGATACCATGTGTCCACTGATGGAAAAGACTAATCTTCTTGGTTTGATGGAGCGACTTTGGTAAAAAAAAAAAGAGGGAAAAAAGACAAAGAAAGAAAGTGGAATAGGTTAAAAACTGAAAGTACTTGGGTGGAATACAAAACTGCTGCGTGTCAATATAACTACCTACTAAGAAGGATTCAAGTGAATACTATAAGAGAAAGATCCTCGAAGCAGCAACAGACATAAATAAGTTATATCGTCTCCTGAATGGTATAATGGGAAATGTAAAAGAAAAGAAGCTACCTGATGGATACAGTGACCAGGGACTAGCAAATAGTTTTCTAGTATTCTTTAAAAACAAAATTGAAAATATAACCAGGTCATTTGTAAATACTCAACATCAGATTGATGATAAACCAGGCACACAGACAAAATTAATACGATTTAACAACATAACGTAAGATGACATCACAAGAATTATCAAGAGAGCAAAGAAAACAAACTGTGCGATGGATCCTATGCCAATATCTGAAGTAATTGGAGAGAGAGATTTTTCTAGTCTAACAGAAATAATAATGAGGATAGCAAATGCAAGCATTGATGAATGTAAGTTTCCTAAATCTTAGAAAATGGCTATAGTCACACCAGTTATGAAAAATGTACTATACTACCAGGAATTAAGCTCATATAGACCTATTTCAAATCTATCCTTTGTCTCAAAAGTGCTTGAATTTGTAATTCTTGAACAACTAGTCAGCCACTTAGAAGTAATAGAAGCTTTGCCTGACAACCAATCTGCTTACAGAAAACTATACTCTATGGAGACAGCCATCTGCTCTGTTGTAAATGATATGCTTGAAATGATGGATGAATAGAAATATGGTATCCTAATACTGCTCGATCTTAGTGCTGCTTATGATACAGTGGTGCATGAATTGATACTAAATGATCTACGGTCCATCGGCGTTGAAGATCAAGCCTTCGAATACCTAAAGGACTACTTACTTGGTAGAAATTACTGTCTACAAATGGAAACGCTTGTTCATCATATGAACCCTTAAACAGAGGGGTACCCCAGGGGAGTGTACTTGGCCAAATCTTATTCTGCGTCTATACTATTGGTCTATCGAAAATACTACAAAGGCATGGCGTGAAGTTCAAACTATTTGCAGATGACACAATTTTACTTCTCCATAAATGATATACATGACACTACTGAAACTCTAAAACGAATCCTTGATAGTGTTAGAGAATGGATGACATTCAAACAACTAAAATTAAATGAGAACAAAACTGAATTCATGGTGGGGGAAGACCTGTGAAAATTCTGTAGAGAAACTTACCAGGATTGACTACTGCAACTCTCTCTATTACAATTTACCAAACTTGCAACTTAAAAAATTACAAAACATGATAAACAGAGGAGCAAGACTGATAAAACGTGTCCCACCTAGGGAAAGGATCACCCCTTTACTAATCGATTTACACTGGCTGCTGATTAAAGCGAGAATGGAATTTAAAATATGTACAATAACCCACCAAGTTATCAGAACCGGGCATCCAAAATACTTAAGAGAATTGCTACATATTACTATTACTATTAAATGCTAAGCTACAACCCTAGTTGGAAAAGCAGGATGCTATAAGCCCAGGGGCCCCAACAGGGAAAATAGCCTAGTGAGAAAAGGAAACTAGGAAAAAAAGAAATATTTTAAGAATAGTAACAACATTAAAATAAATATTTCCTATATAAACTATAAAAACTTCAACAAAACAAGAGGAAGAGAAACTAGATAAAACAGTGTGCCCAAGTGTACCCTCAAGCAAGAGAACTCTAACCCAAGACAGTGGAAGACCATGGTACAGAGGCTATGGCACTACCCAAGACTAGAGAACAATGGTTTGATTTTGGATTGTCCTTCTCCTAGAAGAGTTGCTTGCCATAGCTAAAGAGTCTCTTTTACCTTTACCAAGAGGAGAGTAGCCACTGAACAATTACATTGCAGTAGTTAACCCTTTGGGTGAAGACGAATTGTTTGGTAATCTCAGTGTTGTCAGGTGTATGAGGACAGAGGAGAATCTGTAAAGAATATGCCAGACTATTCGGTGTCTTGGTAGGCAAAGGGAAAGAACCGTAACCAGAGAGAACGATCCAATGTAGTACTGTCTGGCCAGTCAAAGGACCCCATAACTCTCTAGCGGTAGTATCTCAACGGGCGGCTGGTGCCCTGGCCAACCTACTACCTGCACAGCCAACAAATCGTGTCGACACGAGAGTAGTTACAGACGGCTTCAAACTGTTAGAACCTAGATATATGTCTACTTTAGGCTCTATGAGCCTTTGAATATGTGGCCCCGAGACTATATAATAAGCTCCCACGAAACATTCGAATGATTGAAGACATTAAGGCTTTCAAGAGGAAACCGAAGACTTTATTTCATGAGTCCTTTGACAGTGATGATTTAACAGTAAATGAACAATACGTGATATGAAACGTTCAATACTCTGAACGCACAAGGTAAAACGACAGTGGAGGTCCTGTAGAGAGCGGGGTTCCCTTGCTGTATGGGACCGGAAAAGCAGCCATCAAAGTAAAGTAAAGTAAACTACATTTCTTTCTAAGGACTTCCAAATTCTGATATTTGAGTTACTCTACACAAGTTGGTATGTTATAGATATACATTGAATCCATAATTAATGCACAGATGGTAAAAATTTAGTACAATGATTATATTTCCTATTACAAAACATTGTATTCAAGTGGTTATTACATCATGAAGTAGAGGCATATTTTACTTTAACTTTTTTAAACCTTCATGGCAGATACTATGATAGAATTTAAATGGCTTAGAATGGGTTTCATGTTCTAATGAAGTTTTAGCATATGGCATATAGACTGAGTATTGATGAGTATTTTTAATAGGATATGATAAGGCAGCAGCTAGGCAACATTTTTGGAACACTACCATTGTAGCTCCTCTGAGGTCAGATTAAATAGATGAAGCCTCTTGCTAGATGTCCAATACCACTGCTCCCTTGCCTATATAAGGTCATGGAGAAGGTTACTGCAAAACAAGTTTGATATTTAAGAATGATCTCAAACATTTGTTTTAATCCAGCTTGAGTCTTCCATATGAGAAGCATTTGCATCCAGCCATTATCATTTGATTGTATTATTTTTACCTTGTAAGGGCATATGGTACTGTTCTGAGATATGATGTGCAGGAAACACGTATGATTTTGGATGAAGATGGGAATTACCATTGTTTTTTCAGGCATTATGAACACTGATTTATTTCAGTTTAAGAGTTACTACTTTTGAAAGAGAGTATCAAAAGCAAGGAAGTCTCATCAGCATTGCTCTCACTGACTGTAAATTGGATATCTATTATCCAATGTGATATTCTTCACACACACTCAATGATTTTTCATATCATTTAAAGGTTTAAAGGTTGCTCATTGATGACAGTGACAATGACAGTGCCTTAGAGATTGCCCATTTTATACACAGTATGGTCAATGCCCAAGCCCCCTCTCCACCCAAGCTAGGACCAGGGAGAGCCAGGCAATTGCTACTGATGACTCAGCAAGAAGACCTATAGGCTCCTCCCAAACCCTCTATCCTTAGCTCACAAGGATGATAAGGTTGCAGACACCATAAGTCCCTATCGAGCTTGAGCGGGTCTCGAATCCCAGTCCAGCAGATCACTAGGCTGGGACATTTCCAGTAGGCTGCCACAGCCCATGAGGAAAAATTACTGTGGTTAAGAAAAATAAACACAACATTGACTAGGTCTTATTATACACTGGTCAGACATCATTGTCTTCAAACTAATATTTTGAAAGTGATATTTAGCCATAGACTTCTGTTGAAAGTGAAACGCCTGGCAGTATTAAATGTTTTAATGGCAAAGATACACATATACTATCTAACACTTATGAAACATCACAGAAGGTGGTAACATTTGTCATATCTCCTTGGAATTATTAACATATGACCAGAAGATTATACTATGTTGGATACATTTAAGGTTTACTCAAGTAACCTGTGATAGTTATGCTATTTTTGGCCCCCTCAACTGTGAGGTGTTAGTTGAATGCCCTTGACTTAGTTTCTAAAAATTGATACCTCCCAAAGGCTTATGGAGATTAGGATGACAGGTATATAATTCCCAGGGATTTTTTGAATTATTTTATGATATTTTTTAACTTTATGATTTATCACGTCAATGACCTTCGATGGCACGATGCTATTGAAAGGAAATTAGTAATTTGGTACACAATCTTGTAGCATATGGAACTCTGAAGTTTAAAACTGAGAGCTGTGTGATGCATTAAATTTCTGACTGTTTCTAACAGCCTAGGCTCATATCCTACAAAGGAATTATGAAAGATTTAAAGGCATATTACAAGAACTCAGTATCCTTCTACAGTATTTACTGTACTATAGCCATCAAGAGAAATAGTTGTCAATCCAATTTTTTAGAAATTGAAAATTATTTTTTTGTGTTGTAGAGGAGAATATAAGTATATAAATTGTCTTGCAGTTTTTCCTTTCTCATTTATATTTCCTTCTTTAAAATGACTACTGGTATTTGGTTAACAATTTTCCAGAGTAATACTTTGTTATTAAAACAGATTAGAAGTAAATATCCTAGAGGTTGAAAGTTCCAAGACTTTGTTTATAGTGTACTATTAATAGGCAGTAATGAATATGTGTCAATACTAGGTAGAAGTAAATGATTTTTAGTATCCTAAGTAATTGGGAATACTTCAGACAACTTTTATTTAACAAGTTTTATTAGATACTTTAGCAAGGATAAAGTTGTATTTTATTTTCATTACAAGAATGAAAGGTAAAAGCTAGACGTAATAAAGGTAACTTTTTATGAATATTTTATTGTTTTCTTATATGACTACGGTATTCCACAATGTTACATCAATAAATATCATATTTGTGCGTAACTGCTAAAAGCAATATTGAAGGGATAGTAGCTAAGAAAGTTGTTTATTTGATAATTTATACGTTTATGAAACTTATTATGATGATGAGACCTATATTGTTTTATTTAGAAATGCTGTTATGTAATTGGATAGATGTTTGTATGCTGTTATAATCTGGTCTTTTTTTTATCATGTTTGAAGTATGGTATTTTTTGTAGATGCAACTAAATTTGCTTACTACCCCAGTTATTGATTGGAACAAAACATTTAGCAAGTTCAATCCCCAGCATAGACATACAATGAAAGTAAATTATATATTGTTCATGCTTTAAATTTGAATATATGAGAACTTAATACATTATTACAAATAGGAAATGAAAGTCATATGGAAACAAAAGACACTATTGATACATATACAATACCTAACCCATGCCTTGTTATAGGATATAAAATCTAGAAGTCAAAGATTATATTTTTAGTATTTTTACTTAAATGATGAGATTTTGTAAAGGAAGTATGATACATTGGGTTTTCACTAGTTAAACCATCCAAAGAAGGAGGAAATAAAATTAATTTGGTTGAAGTTTTCATCACCCCTATATATTAAAGAGCAAGGGACTGGATATATATATATATATATATATATATATATATATATATATATATATATATATATATATAATATGTATATACATACATACATACACGATACTGTAGATTTTATTTCCGTTCACGCTTGGAGTATAACTACTCTGACTCTCCCTGTCCCTTTGGTAGAGGGGGGAGAGGGAGTAGTTATACCCTAGGGAGATGGAGGTGTATGTGCATATCTATCTAGATGTTTAGCAGTTTTGACGGGTCGTGTACACTAGTTAAAGTATAAAGGGGTTTGGCTGAAGTCCTTATTAAAGTACAGTATACTGTATCAAAATTATCTAATGGTGTTCTGTTTATAGTTCATTATTTGATTGTCTTCATTTGCTTTACAGAAAAGATATTCAAGCACAAATTTCTGTATTCATTCAATTTTTTTTTTTTTTATATATATACAAGTATTGCTGCAAAAGATGGCCAGTTTTTAAAATGGCTGATCCTCTGCTTTTCATCATTTGCTGTGCAGTTTTATTTATTGAGCTGAATGCAGGATTTGGGACTGTAATAGTGTACTGACTATTGATTTATACAGCATTGAAGTTTATTGCTTGGATTTTGTGAATACTTTTGAGTGAATTGGGCTTGTATTTTGTTTTACTGATTCCTGGAACAACTTATTCAAATTTCTTGTTGAGTAATTTACTATACAAATTTTGTACTGTATTCATCTCCTTAATACAGTAAGAGAAAGTATACTGTAATAAATTTAATATGTGTTATTAAAAATTGAATGTATTGAAATTATTATTTGAGTCTAGTTTGATTGAGAATCTTCAGTATTGATGTTCTAATTCTGAATGTTCTTTTAATCTAGCAAGCGGATAGCTGGCTGGGAGATTACGAACAACCGCTGAAGGGTTTCAAGTGGCGTCAAGGAGCTCGGCGAGAGACTACAGGTGTTCTAATATGGAGTAAGCCATTTATAATAAAGAAGTGGACAGGTGAAGAGGTAAGAATGGAGTTTGTTTATTGTTTAAATGCTTAGTCTTTGTTCACTTGGCTTTGAAAGTATTTTATCTTTCAGGTTATGGAGTACAATTAAATCAATTAAACATCATTGACTGTCATACTATTTACAGAGGCACCTCTCCTATTTGCTCTTGTAGAGCCATATTATTATTATTATTATTATTATTATTATTATTGTTGTTGTTATTGTTATTAGCTAAGCTATAACCCTAGTTGGAAAAGCAGGATGCCATAAGCCCGAGGGCTTTAACAGGGAAAAATGAGGAAAGGAAGTAAGGAAATAAACTACAAGAGAAGAATGAGCAATTAAAATGAAATACTTTGAGAACAGTAACAACATTAAAACAGGTCTTTCATATGTAGACTATAAAAAGATAGTTGTTAGCCTGTTCAGCATAAAAACATTAGCTGCAAGTTTGAACATTTGAAGTTCTACCAATTCAACTACAGGATAAAGAGAATGTTCAAGAAGTGTGTCTGAACCTTAAATGACCTGTTCATGATACATTAAGAACAAGGCAGAGCTTCTGTTAAATTGCAGTCTGGTACAGTAATTTTATTTTCAAAGATGAATAAGATAAGATGATTACCAAATAAAGTTAGACTCATGTCAGCCTGAAGTTCCACAGCTTTCGCTTCTTGATTCGAAAGATATCATAATTTGATGATAGCTGGACATAAAACTTCCAGAATACTGTATTGGAGGACTGTTAGTATTGATAAAACCTTTACCACTTTGGTGGTTGCTATAGTCTTGCCAAGATTTGAGTAAAAATAGTGATCAAAATGTTTAAGATTATAAATCAAGTACAGTGAGCAAAGTAAGCAATGGTACCAGAGATAAATACCCCAGTAAGGGGTCAAATAATTTAAAATATATCAACTTTTGAATTCTTAAGCAGGTGACAATACTCAGACTGAAGTCTTCAAAGATCTTGGAACTCTTTCATATAACATTATTGTAGAAATTTTACGAGAAGAGGCACTCAATATATTTCTCGAGTGAATTTGCAATAAAGAATACAGCTCTATACTCAGTAGATTGGGTCAACAGAAGTAGAGTACTGTATCATTATTTTCATGAAGAACAAGAATGTTTTTAAGGGCAAGCCACATTTTGTGTGTGTAATATAAAAAGTAATGAGCATAGAGCACTACCTTGAGGAACACGAAGTTATTTGATAATATTCAATAATAATATTAAGGAATGTTCTATAAGCTCCAATAAGTCTGAAAGGTTTAAATGCTGCTCATGAATGATAGAGGCAAGGGACAGTAACAATACTCTAGCCTGTAGGACAATGCCCTAGAGACTGGCCATATATACATGTGATCAGCACTCTAGCCCCATCCCCACCAAAGCTAGGACCATGGAGGGTCAGACAATGGCTTCTGATGACCTAGCAGGTTAACCTACAGGCTCTCCCAAACCCCCCATCCTATGCTCACAAGGATGGTGAGGTTGCAGACACTACAAGAAACTATTGAGCTTGAGTGAGACTAATCCCAGTTTGGCAGAATGCCAAGCAAGGATGTTTCCAATAGGCCACCACAAACCAAATGCATTATGATTGATCCCATATAAATATCATTACTCGCAACTGAATTCCAGTCTCCTTGAGATTTAATGTATAGTTAACAGGTACAACTTGGTTTTAGAGACTGAAGAAACTGTAACAGGAACAAAACATCAAGGAACTATGTAATATTAGATGTGAATTATTACCAATCTAGTGCATGCCCTCAGTTATAATTTATTCATAGATTCAGAAGTAAAGTTTAAATCTCTTAGGTCATAACAATCCCTAGAAAAATCACTGTTCAATCAATCCCTATAGTGAGTATTGAAAGAAAAAAAGGTTTAATGAGGAGAATACATTAATAATAATGTTATTTTAAAATCTGTTTGTTTCAACACAGAGTACTTACCTAGAACTACTTTCTTAGGAGTTACTGGTAACTCTCCCCAACCGACCAGAATTTTGTGTAGTTTACCCTATTCCCATTTTCTATGGGTGACCTTAGGCGGAGTGATACGCGCCCTGAGGCGACCCGGGATCAGTGAGCGTGCTAGATTAGGTCGTGCTCCTCAGTAAGTTTCTGGTCGCAACGTGATTCACATCCCCGACCCTTTGTGTTTACCACGTGGTTCCTGTGCCCATATCCTTACCCCTTTCCCTTGTGTCCTTGTGTCTCTTGGTGTTAGTGTTTTTATTATGGAGCATCCACGCCATTGCCCTGGGCCTGTGGCCGGTAAGTCTTGTGGGGCTTTCCTTTCGAAGCCCGAGGTTGATCCACACTCGCGTTGTTCGTCATGTAGGGGCAAAGTATGCTCCCCTACCGCCACGTGTTCGGAATGCGAGTCTTGAGGCGAGATTCAGTGGGTCCGTTATGGGACTAAGAAGAAGAAGTCGGCCAAGAAATCGCCCAAGAAAGCTACCGCGTCCTCTGTTTTGGTGTCCCCGGATGCCTCGTCGGAACGTGGTTCCCTTTCATCTTCCCCTACCCAGGGTAGGGGTCGAGGTAAGTTCGTTGCGGGGAAAGCGGCCCATTGTCCTTCCCCAAGAGTCTGATTTACCTGGGGGGGGGGGGGGGAAGTTCTGAGGTGTTACAGGCATGTGTGGGGCCTGAGGGAAGTGCGGTAGAGTGTGTAGGAGACGAGGTCCTGGTGCCCGCAGGGCCCGTCTCTATCGAAGACCCGATGTGGGGGAAGTCGGGTACTTCCTCTTCTCCCCCATCTTGGGCGTGTGTTTCAGGTACTTCGGCCGCCGGGGAGGAAGTCGGGTACTTCCTCTTCTCCCCCATCTTGGGCGTGTGTTTCTGGTACTTTGGCCGCCGGGGGGGATGCTGAGAAAGGCCATTCGTCAAATTCGGACCCCGTCATTTGGGATATTCCTAGAACACCCTGCAGGTCACCCTTCAGACTAGAAGAGGAGTTTGACCATTGGATCGGCCGCAAGAACATTCCTCGGACCCCCCCAGTGCCTGCGGCGACTCTTCCGCCTGTCTTTATGCAGCCTGCAGAAACAGAGGTTCGGCATGGAGTAACCCCCGCGGAATTGGACGCCTCAGGTGATTCGGCTGATTCCCTTTCCTCCTCCTCGTCTTTCTCGTCTGTGGATTCATCTTCAGAGGACGATTCCAGGTCCGCGAGGAGGAAGCGCGAGAGGTCCAGGAAGAAGAAGTCCCGCTCCCGTTCAAAGAAGGAGTCCAGACCTTCTAAGAAGAAAGCGAAGAGGAGTAAGTCCAAAGATTGGGTGAGGATCACGGTGCCCCGGAGCGAGCTGTTTAAGGTCACCACAGCCGCGGCCGCTTCCGGGTGGCTCCCTAGAGCCTCGTCCTCACCGTCTCTCCCCTCCTGCTCCTCCTACGGACAAGAACCTCACCAAGGGAGTCCTTTCCTAGCTCCCCATGAGCCTCCGAAGTTGTCGAAGGCCTCCGCGCCCCCTTCTCTACGGAGGGAGGCGCTCCATCAAGTGGAAGGCGTTACACCAGCCGCGGGCTCCTTGGCTGACTTCATTAAGCTCCAAGGGCGCCCTTCGGCCAGGAATATTCCCACAGATACGAGGATGCCTGCAGGGCAAGGTACTCCCATGACGGATACCTTCGCCTCTGCGGGTCCGCCCGTGACACGGGCAGTCCCATCCAACGTTGCTCTCCCTACCGTCACCGATGATACTCGTGAGGAAGGACGGGTGATGGAGGCCCTGGTGGAAGGAGGGGAGTGCTCGTCCGATGACATCTCCTCCTACCGCAAAGTGTTGGCCCTCATACGATTGCACCATAGGCTGGATGAACCGATGCCCACCACTGAACAAGCGTGGCTCTCCGGACTTAGCAGGCTGGTGGAGAATCCGGTTCAACAAAGGCCCTCCTTAGCTCTACCCTTAGCTCCTGACGTAAGGCTGGGTATGGAGCATATTGATAAGTTCCTGGACGGCCTAGCAGACGCTCCTAGGAGTCAAAGTGCCTCGAAGCTGCTGCCCGGACTGAAGGCGCAGAAGAGGTTTTACATACCGGAAGGTCGTCGGGGAGGACCCCGCGCGACGGAGACAGCCATTACCTCATTGAACCAGGGTGCCGCTGAAGACAGAGCGTCCACGGCCCCTGTGTGTTTTTCCCCGTCAGAGACCTCCATGATGGAGGAAATGGCCCAGGACCTAGTCTACGTGTCCTGGTTGGACTGGTGGGCCTGCACGTTAGTTGGTTTTCAGGCCTCTCATGATTTGTCCCTGCCTGAAAATCAAACCCTACTGAGAGAACTTATTAGCTCAGGGGGCAAGGCCCTAAAATTTTTGTCATATCAGTCTCTCTCCCAGGCTACCAATTGGGTCCTGAGGAAGAGAGAGACTATTCTGAGCAAACTTGTGAGAAAACTCCCGGACCAGGAAGCAAGGAAATTGAGAAACTCCTCAATCTGGGATGAGGCTATCTTCCCCCTTAAGTTGGTAGATGAGACGATGGAACGGGTGAGGAAGATGAAGGACATGGGAGACCATAGACCTCCCCCTATGAGGCGCCCACCTCCAGGAGGCCCTCCGTAGACGGCCCTCACACTTCCCGTTCCTCTCCAGCTCAACATAGATGAGAGCCACCTGCGGCTCCCTGGCAGCAGTCAACTCAGCCCCCCGTAGAGGTGCCACGGCACCCCAGTCTAACTTTGGACCGTCCTACGGGAACTCAAGAAGGGGTCGGTCCGGCCGCTCCTCCAGAAGGAGATAGGAGGCGAGGCCCCCTACCCCTACTGGAGCCTCAGGTGGGGGGATGCCTTAGACACTCTTGGCAAGCATGGCGGGATTACGGTGCGGATCCCTGGACGGTGACAATCCTTAGGGAAGGTTACAGACTACCCTTCTTAGCGGAACCTCCCCCGCTTATTCCAGCCCTTCAAGCGGAGTGGCTAATTCCCAAGGACCCCTTGAAACGGGCTGCTCTACAGGAGCAAGAGTCTTCCATGATCTCCAAGGGAGCGTTGGAACTAGTTAAGGAGCTCGGCTCGGGGTTCTACAGCAGGCTCTTCCTAGTGGAAAAGGCGACAGGGGGATGGAGACCAGTAATAGATCTGTCGGCCCTCAACAAGTTTGTGGCAAAAACCGAGTTCAAGATGAACACTGCCAAGACAGTGTTGGCCGCCTTGAGGGAAGGGGACTTCATGATATCCCTGGACCTCAAGGATGCCTACTTCCAAATCCCCGTCCATCCCTCCAGCAGGAAGTTCCTCAGGATAAAGTGGGATTCCCGAGTGCTACAATTCAAGACCCTTTGCTTTGGGCTGTCGACGGCTCCTCAAGTGTTTACAAGAGTCTTCACGACAGTCTGTATGGGCTCACGAGCAGGGCATCCGTCTGATCCGGTACTTGGACGATTGGTTGCTTCTTTCAGTCTCAAAGGAAGAATTGAAGGGACAAGGAGGGTAGTTACTTACTCTCTGCGAGCAGTTGGGTATCACGGTCAACGTAGCGAAGTCCCAGCTGACCCCCTCCACCAGGATGACCTACTTGGGGATGGTCTTGGACACCCAGCTAGTGAGAGCTTTCCCTTCGTTGGAGAGGTTGGAGAACCTAGAGCGAGTTCTGCAACCCTTTCTGTTGGACCTTCTCAGGAGGGCCAAGGATTGGCAGAGGTTGTTGGGCCACCTAGTGTCCTTGGAAAAGTTAGTGCCACAAGGGAGACTCAAACTTCGAGCAGTGCAGTGGAACCTGAAAGAACATTGGTCCCAGGGGAGAAACATCCACAAACTGGTTCCGGTCTCCCCAGAAGCGAAGGTAGCCTTGCAGTGGTGGCACGACAGGAGGAACACCGAGCTGGGGATGCCCTTCGCACCCGACCCTCCGGAAGTCCTATTGTTTACGGATGCGTCGAAGGAAGGTTGGAGCGCTCACCTACTCGACCAATCGACAGAGGGAAAATGGTCGAGCGAAGAAGCAAAGCACCACATAAACGTGCTAGAGATGATGGCTGTGCTGAGAGCGAGTCGAGAATTCGTTCTTCTCCTCCGGGGGAACACGGTAGCGTTGATGTGCGACAACGCCACAGTAGTAGCCTACGTAAAGAAGAAAGGGGGTCTAAAGTCGAAAGAGCTATGTTCGTTATCGACGGAACTTCTGGAATGGGCAGCAGAAGAAGGGATCGAGTTCACAGCAAGGTTCATCCCGGGAAAGAGGAACGTCGTGGCGGACGGCCTCAGCAGAGTAGGCCAAGTAATAGGGTCAGAGTGGACTCTACATCCAAACACAGCTCAGTCAGTCATACTGAAGTGGGGTTCCCCAGTAGTAGACTTATTCGCCACACGTCTGAACGCCCAACTCCCCGTGTTCTGTTCTCCAGTTCCAGATCCGTCAGCGGCGTTCGAGGACGCCTTCCAGCACCCTTGGGACGGCTTCGATGTGTACGCTTTTCCCCCCTTCGGAATGATACGTCAAGTCCTCAACAGAGTACGGACAACAGCCAACCTTCAGATTACTTTGGTCGCGCCTTGGTGACCGGAGAGGGAGTGGTTCGCAGACTTGAAAGAACGGGCCCTTCTTCCTCTTTGGCCTCTCCCGGACAGGCCGGACCTTCTTTGTCAACCCCACTTCCAAAGGTTTCACGAAAACCCTCGGTCCCTCTGCCTTCACGCGTGGAGGTTATCGAGCGGCTTCTGAAGAAGGATGGATTCTCATCGAGGACCGCGACGAGGATGTCAGGTTACTTAAGGGGGTCCTCTATCGCTGTCTACCAAGTAAAATGGGCAGTCTTCTCGAAATGGTGCGCTTCCCATAATATCAAGCCCTCGGGGGCCTTGATCCACGACATGGCGGACTTCCTGGTGTATCTCAGGGACGATTTGGGCTCGTCCATTCCGGCAATAAAGGGAGTTAGGGCAGCGTTAGGTCAAGTCATCCTCCTGAAGGGCATTGACTTGGGATCCTCTCGGCACATCTCGATGCTCATTAGGAGTTTTGAGCAGTCGTGCCCCCCACAGGAGGCGAGGGTACCGCAGTGGGACCTAGCCATAGTATTCAAAATCCTGTCAGAACCTCCCTTTGAGCCCCTCAAGGACATCCTGGATAAGGAGCTCACCCTCAAAACGGTCTTCCTCTTAGCCCTGGCTTCAGCGAAGAGGGTTAGTGAGTTGCACGGATTATCGTACGAAGTTTCACACTCAAAAGGGTGGCGGGAGGCCTCCTTTCGGTTCGTCCCTAACTTTGTGGCCAAAACGCAGAACCCAGCCTGTTGGGATCCTAGGTTCGAGGGCTTTTCGGTCCCAGCGATCCCTAGGTCAGACAACCCTAAAGACTTACTCTTATGCCCGGTCAGAGCAGTAAGAAAATACCTTGAAAGGACCTCCAGGCTTCGACCGGAGATCAAGAGCTTATTCGTCTCAACTGGTCAGGTGAAGAAACCAGTCTCTAAGAACTCAATCTCCTTTTGGTTGCGACAAGTAATCAAGAGAGCTTACGAGGTTTCGGGAATCCTTCTTCCAGGTAGGCCAAGGCCTCATGATATTAGGGGTCTAGGTACCTCCCTGGCGTTTGAGAAGAACATGGCCGTGGGCCAGATTCGGAAAGCGGGTACCTGGTCCTAACAGTCCACTTTCACGGAACATTACCTGAAGGACTGCTCTAGGAAATCCTGGGATGGGTTCAACCTTTGCCCAGTCATATCAGCCCTGCAAAAGATTTAAAGGTCATGGCCCCAGGGAAACCGGGGGTGGTAAGCCATGAGACACAAGTTCATCCCTTACCTTTCCCCCCTATCATCCTTTCCCTTACCCTTAATCCCCAATGTGGGTGTGAATCAAGAGGCCCTGGCGGCCAGGATATACGTCTTCGACAAGAAATACGTCTCAGAAGTAATGGTTCAGAGGTAAGCCACTTAGACACTAAGCTAGTTTTTTGGGTAGTTTCCCCTATTTTCATTCAGCCTTTAGTAGGGGTCATCGGAACCTAGTTCCCCTTCGAGGTGCCCCCTTTTATTCGTCCGATCGTGCTCCTAAACCGTCAGACCCTAGTCCCTGCAGGACACTCCCTCCTCCTAAAGTTTAAGTCTCCTAAGAAAGTAGTTCTGGGTAAGTACTCTGTGTTGGAACAAATCACAAATTTTAAGTAATTTGTATTTTTCCTAACATACTTACCTAGAACTACTTTCGGGTTATGGCCCGCCCATCCTTCCCCGAGGGTCCTGCAGGGTTGAGGAGAACCCTTTTTGGCTACGAAACTTACTGAGGAGCACGACCTAATCTAGCACGTTCTCTGACCCCGGGTCGCCTCAGGGCGCGTATCACTTCGCCTGAGGTCACCCATAGAAAATGGGAATAGGGTAAACTACACAAAATTCTGGTCGGTTGGGAAGAGTTACCAGTAACTCCTAAGAAAGTAGTTCTAGGTAAGTATGTTAGGAAAAATACAAATTACTTAAAATTTGTGATATTTGAATTAGACAATGATTAGCGTAACATTATAACACTAATTTCTGTGATAAATGTTTTTCTGTATTGGTTAGAATGTTCAGTGTTCTCTATGAATTATGTACTGATGAGGTTTGTATTGAAATTATGTACTGTATAGTAATAGAGATCAAAGATGAGGAGTTTAAGCAATTAATGTACAATATAGTGTATTTTCTCCTGTGTTGTCTATCTGTATATCAAGGCACTTCCCCCAATTTTGTGGGGTAGTCAACATGAAAAAACCAAGAACAATAGAGGACTTTTTTTTCTCTTTGCTCCTCCCAGCCTGACAAGGGATTCAGCCAAGTTTGGTTGGTATTGCTATGGTGCCACAGCCCATCTTCCCCTGTTATCTACCACAAATGCCTTTCTTTCTATTTTGTGGTAGGATGAAAAGAATTGCTTTGCACAGTTACTTCTAAGTTCATGTATGATAAGGAATTTAGAAGCCATTTAAATTTCTTTGGTAATTTCCATATTCTTGAAGATCAACTTCAAACTTTATTCCTATCCTTCTAGACATTAAAGATAGAGAATTTTATGTCCTGAATTCCAGTTGTCCTCAGAAGTATACAGAATATGAATGATACTGAAATAAGTATTTTTGTCGTAATGATTTTAAGGATTTTAAAGCACTACCAGCATTTTGAACTTGGTCAGTACAAATCACATCAATAATCTCTAGAAAAATTAAATTTGAGGTTCATCTCTCCACCATTTTCATAAGGAAATTTATGAAAAGTTCTTTATTTTATTTTATTTCATTTCAGATTGCTGTCATTTTAATGGATACCCAAGGCACCTTTGACATTCAGTCTTCAATGAAAGACTCTACTATTGTTTTTGCATTGACCACAATGGTTTCTTCTGTTCTTGTATACAACCTGATGAATAATATTCAAGAAGACGACTTGATGAATCTTCAACTTTTCACATCCTATGGTATGCTGGCCCAGGAAGAATGCGATGCAGACGCCACTCACCCATTCCAGGTACCGTACTTACGTATTATGTAATCATTTTGAGATTCATATTAACATTTTGCATTTTATTCAGTACCTTTACTTACATGATGGCTAATTGTGAATTTTCTTTTTGTGCATTGGTCTTTTTAAACATACTTACCCGGTAGTTATATATATATATATAGCTTATGTCCCCGACATCAACGGCAGAAAATTCGAAACTCGCGCCAACCGCCAGTTGGATAGCCAGGTGTACCACCCCTGCACCCTAGCGAGGTACCTGGGAACCATTCCAGTGACCCTCGTATATTCCCTACCGTCGCTAGCGGCGACACGTGAATTCTACTCCGTCATTACTGATCGTTTTTTTTGGTGAAGTACAAATCTCTGGTTATTGACTCCCGCTTGTTTTTTATCTCGCTTTGGATATTTCTTGATTTTGTTTGGATTAGATGATTTTTGACCTTTGCTTGTCTGAATTCTCTTAGATTTTCAAAATGGCCACCCCCCTTCTAACTTTTAGGTTATGTGTGACTAGTGGGTGTAAGACTCGTATGTCTAAAGCCTCTCTTGACCCCCATTCTCTCTGTGTTGCATGTAGAGGTAAAGAATGTGATTTAGGTGATCGCTGTGACGAATGTGTTTTGCTGTCAGAGCATGAATGGATTGAGTTTGATAGATACAGACGTAAACTCAAAAGGGATAGATTGAGGCGTAGTTCTTCTCGCTCATCTAGAGATATTTCTTCTTCCCATGTCATTAATCCTATTCCTTCACCTGTAGTGGTTGATCCCGATCCCACTATTGCAATTGCTAATGAACCTTCACTAAAAGATATGTTAGTGGCGATTCAAGCTCTCGGCGCTAAAGTTATATCTTTGGCTGCGGACAGGACACAGTTGATGTCCGATGTGCGACTATTAAAAGGTGAAGGTGCAAGTGCAAGTGCAGTGAAGTTAAGTGCAGTGGAGGGTGCGCCTGCTCGTGTCTGTCGTCCTCCTAGTCCTAGACCTCTTCCAAGCTCCCCAACCCCTGGGAGAAGGAATGTCGAAAGGCGAAAGGAGACGAGAGGCTTTATCAAACGAGCAGACGTCCCCTCGAACGTACCTGTGTGCGGCTCCCAGGACGTTCGCCCTCACCATTGGAAAGGTGAGGTTAAGTGTTTTTCAGCGTCTTTGGATGACCCCTTGCCTAAAAGAGGCTGGAAGCTCGCTTCTAGACCTCTTAAGAGGTCCTATTATAAGGCCTATCGACGTCCTGCTAGTTCAAAACCTGGATGTAGTCACTGGGATACTCCAGAGCCTTTTGAAAGTCCCCCGATCAAACGTCCTTTTAGAACGCTGGACGTTTCCAAGGATCCTTCTGTGCACTCAGGACCAGGCTTTACCTCATTCCAAGCTCCCAAGCAGCCTTCAGACTGGTTTTTGCCTTCTAGGCGCTCTGTTCCGTTTAGTGATGAGGAGAACGTTGTGATTTTATCACCGATTTCACAACGTTCGGATCCTAACTTTGTAATTCTTCAAGACATGCAAAGCAGGCTCTCGTCCTTTATGCAATGATACCAGCGTAGCGACAAATATCATATCAGCGGTCGTGATCGGAGCAGCGAGCTAGGACGTGTTTCCGAACACCCTCGTAATCGGGGATCTAAGCTTCCTGCTAGCCGCTATGAACGGCCTTTAGGAAGTGATCGAGATCATTCTCCTAAGTCCGCAGTCCACAGTTCTTTTATTGAACGCGAACGAGACAGTTTGCCAGTGCGTTCTTCTAAGAAAGACGTCGGACGTCCTGTTAAACAGGTTATTGAACGTCCTTGCAAACGGCTTATGTTCGTTTTTTGGATAAGTCTTTCGAACGTCCTTCGATTCAGGATCCTGGACTTCCTACAGAACAGGCTGCTGATCCTCCTTCGGTACAGGCTGCCGAACGTCCTTGGAAACAGGCTACCGAACGTCCTTACAAGCAGGCTGCCAAACATCCTATCATTCAGGAAGTTTCTCTCTCCGCCAATTATTTTAGTGAGCGTCCTTCAGGTCGTGTTTCCGGGAGGATTACAGTTGAACGAGTCGCTGAACAACAAGCGGTTTGTAGTACCGAACGCTTGTCAGAAGTTGACGGCATGCGTGTATCTGAATATGATCCTGAACGTCCTATCCCTTGTCATATTTCGGATGTTAGTTTGGATTACGATGAGGAAGCTCATTCTTTTCAAGACATCGATACGGTTCATGTACAGGAACTTCTCGTCTCCGATCGAGCTGATCGTAAGCGTTCGGATGAGCCGCACGCGACTTGGCCGCCTGTTACTAGTCGCAATGAGCCTATTTCTATTGCGGTCGGCACTCAGGATTTTTCTGAAATTGAAACAGCTCTTAACCCTACTGCTCCCGAAGGAACGTTGCAAGAGAAGGAAGTAGAAGGCCAGCTTTCTCCTATGGAGTTTGATGACGTTTCAGAGGACGAGGACTCTTTCTTTCCGTCATTCTGCCGATCTTAAAAAACTAATGAAAGTTTTGACGGAAGAGTTTTCAGACTTTTTTGTGCCTATAGCTCCGCGCTCACCTCCGTCTGAGTTTACTCTCGGGAAAGCCTCTAAGAAAGCCCGCTTTACTAAGATGGTACTGTCGCGTTCGTCCAAGAGAGCTCTTGAATTAATGGGTGACTGGTTACAGTCTAAGAAGGCCTTAGGAAAGACGTCTTTTTCCTTTCCTCCAGCTAGACTGGCTTCGAGGTCGAGCATCTGGTACGAGACAGGAGAAGTTCTCGGCTTGGGGACTCCAGCCTCTGCCCAGGGAGATTTCTCAAGCCTCGTAGACGCTCCTCGTCGGTCGGCCATGAGAAAGACCAAGATTTTTTGGTCTACTTCAGAGATGGACCACCTTCTCAAGGGAATTTTTCGAGCCTTTTGAAGTTTTTAACGTTTTAGACTGGACACTTGGGGCTTTGGGTAAAAAAGTTGAGACTTTTAAAGAGGGGGATACCTCTGCCCTGGTCCATTTGATGTCGTGCATGGACAAAGCCTTGAGGGATGGCTCTAACGAACTTGCAGCTCTTTTTTCCGCAGGCATCCTTAAAAAAAGAGATCAACTTTGCTCTTTTCTTTCGCCGGGGGTGACTCCCTTCCAGAAGTCCGAACTTTTATATGCGCCTCTTTCTCCATTGCTGTTCCCACAAGAACTTATCAGTCAGATTTCTGCAGCTTTAGCTCAGAAGGCTACTCAGGATCTTGTCTCCAAGACTGTTAGAAAGGCTCTTCCTCCCTCTTTTACCAGCCGCAAGCCTAAGGAAGATACTTTTCCCAAGTTTTCCCAACCCTTTCGAGGGAGATCTTCCAGCAGGGGTAGTTCCAGACCTGATGGTAGAAGGAGTAAGAGAAGAGGCTTCAGAGCAGGGCGAAGCAGAGCCTGACTGCTTTCGCCTTCAGGCAGTAGGTGCCAGACTACTCAAATTCTGGCAAGCGTAGGAGAAGAGAGGAGCAGACCAGTGGTGTATTCAGATCTTGAAGGAGGGTTACAAGATCCCCTTTCTAGGGAGCCCTCCCCTGGTCTTAGTTCCCGTGGATCTCTCTCCCAGATACAGAGAGGAGGCAAAGAGACAAGCTCTTTCGAATGAAGTGTGTCTTATGTTAGAAAAGGGGGCCATAGAGAAGGTTCAGGATATTCGTTCACCGGGTTTCTACAACTGTCTATTCCTGGTACCCAAGAACTCGGGGGGGATGGCGTCCAGTTCTGGACGTGAGTGCGCTGAACAAGTTCATCATCAAAACGAAGTTCACCATGGAAACTTTGTAGTCAGTGCTAGCAGCAGTAAAGAGGGGTGACTGGATGGTCTCATGAGACCTTCAGGACGCCTACTTCCACATCCCCATCCATCCGAGCTTCAGATTTTATATTTGGGGATGACGATACGGAGTCAGATTTTTCGGGCTTTTCCGTCTCCCTTAAGGATAGAGCAAGCCAAGTTGAAACTAAGATCGTTTAAAAGCAAGAAAGTTTGTTCAGCAAGGAAATGGATGAGTCTGGTAGGAACCCTCTCCTCCTTGGAACAATTCATCCCACTGGGAAGACTGAATCTTTGTCCTCTCCAGTTCCATATCAACAGCCATTGGGACAAGGAGAGCGACTTAGAAACGGTGTCCATTCCTATCACTAACCCCATCAAAGACTGCCTTCGGTGGTGGGAAGAACCAGACAAGTTCCAGGAAGGTCTCGACTTGTCAATAAAAAGCCCAGACCTTGTGTTATGCTCCGACGCCTCGGACACAGGATGGGGAGCAACCCTAAACAAGTTAGAAGTCTCGGGTCTATGGTCAGAGGCCCAAAAATCCTTGCATATCAACCACAAGGAGTTGTTGGCAGTTCTTTTAGCCCTCAAAAGTTTCGAGGAATTGGTCACCAACAAAGTAGTTCAGGTCAATGCGGACAACACGACAGCATTGGCATACATCTCAAAGCAAGGGGGAACACACTCGATATCTCTGTACGAGACGTCAAAGAATATCCTGGTGTGGGCAAGAGAGAGGAACGTTATACTTCTGACAAGATTCATTCAAGGGGAGAAAAACGTAATGGCAGACAGTCTCAGCAGACGGAATCAGGTCCTTCCAACAGAGTGGACCCTCAACCTTCATGTGTGCAAGAGCCTGTGGCGTCTTTGGGGTCGCCCTTACATAGACCTTTTCGCAACCTCGAAGACGAAGAGGTTAGAGGCGTATTGCTCCCCTGTTCCGGATCCAGAAGCAGTCCACATAGACGCTTTTCTGTTGGACTGGTCCAATCTAGATCTCTACGCCTTCCCACCTTACAAGATCCTGTACAAAGTAGTACAGAAATTTGTGACATCCAAAGGAACTAGGATGACCCTAGTGGCTCCCTATTGGCCATCAAGAGAATGGTTCACAGAGGTACTGGAATGGGTGATAGACACCCCAAGAATTCTTCCTCTAAGAGTAGATCTACTCAGACAACCCCACTTGGAAAGATTGCATCAAAATCTCCACGCTCTTCAGCTGACTGCCTTCAGACTATCGAAAGACTCGCTAGATCTAGAGGCTTTTCGAAGGAGGCAGCTCAAGCTATTGCAAGAGCAAGAAGGACTTCAACCATCAAAGTCTATCAATTTAAGTGGCAGGTTTTCAGAGAGTGGTGTAGAATCAACTCTCTTTCCTCATCCAGTACCTCTGTAGCTCAAATTGTGGATTTCCTGCTATATCTTCGAAGGAAGTGCAATTTCTCCTCCTCTATTATTAAAGGCTATAGGAGTATGTTAGCTACTGTGTTTAGGCATAGAAACCTTGACCTCTCTGGCAATAAGGATCTGCAAGAGCTGCTCAAGTCTTTCGAGACTTTAAAACGACGGAACCAAGATTCTCCAGCCTGGAATCTGGGTATTGTTTTGAAGTATCTCATGAGCGACAGGTTTGAGCCGCTGGGTTCAAGTTCCTTGAAAGACCTCACTATGAAGACTTTATTTTTGGTCAGTCTTGCGACAGCCAAAAGAGTGAGTGAGATTCATGCGTTTAGCAAAAACGTTGGATTACGTAATGGTAAAGCTGTCTGTTCCTTACAATTAGGCTTTCTTGCCAAAAACAAACGCCCTTCTCAGCCTTGGCCCAAAGCATTCGAGATTCCAAATCTTACGGATCTGGTTGGAGATGAGGTAGAAAGAGTCTTATGCCCAGTTAGAGCTCTGAGATGCTACTTGGAGAGAACAAAAGACTTGCGAGGCAAGTCTGAATCTTTGTGGTGTTCAGTCAAAAAGCCCTCTTTACAGATGTCTAAAAATGCCTTGTCATATTTTGTCAGGCGTTTGATTAAGGAAGCTCATATTCATTGTAATGAATCAGACCTTGGACTTTTAAAGGTCAAGTCTCATGAAGTCAGAGCAGTGGCAACGTCGGCAGCATTCAGGCAGAACAGATCTCTACAAAGCATAATGGACACGACCTTCTGGAGGAGCAGATCCGTGTTCGCGTCATATTATTTGAAAGGTGTTCAACTTGTTACGAGGACTGTTACACTCTGGGTCCATTCGTAGTAGCGAGTGCAATAGTGGGTGAAGGATTCACCACTATGTTCCCATAATCCCAATAACCTTTTCTTCTCTTGGTACTTTTAATTGTTTTTTATGGTTGTTTGTGGAGATTGTGTCAGTCTTCCAGAATCATTCATTTTGACAGGTGGTCATGTTTGTTCCTTGAGAGCACCTGGAACTGGTTATTGGAGGAGGTTCTGTCATGATGAGGTTTTGACACCGGTTTGACAGTCCCTTCGAGATCTTCAGCCCCCGTGGGAGGATCGCTGGATCTCATAAGGCTAGCAGACATAATGAGGCATAGTATCATTGAAGTCAGCTTCCTTATCAGGTACGAACCCTTAAGTTTTGTTTTAATTAACTCTTAAGTAGAATTCCAGATATGCTAGCTGTCTCTAACCCTCCACAAAAGGTGTTAATCAGCTATATATATAACTACTGGGTAAGTCTTGTGTTTAAAAATGATATTTTCATTAATAAAATAAATTTTTGAACATACTTACCCGGTAGTTATATATAATTTTAGTCCCACCCTCCTCCCCTCTAAGAGACTAGAGGCATGGAATATATGAGGGTCACTGGAGTGGTTCCCAGGTACCTCGCTAGGGTGCAGGGGTGGTACACCTTGCTAACCAACTGGCGGTTGGCGCGAGTTTCGAATTTTCTGCCGTTTACGTCGGGGACGTAAGCTATATATATATATATATAACTACCAGGTAAGTATCTTCAAAAATTTATTTTATTAATGAAAATATAATTTTTCATTCCATTAAGTGTTAAGACATTCTTTTCGGGAAATGAGATACTACAGTATTATAAGATTAATACTGTGACTTGACTCCTACCATTAGCAATGAAAACTATGTATAGCATAAAAAACAGATTAGTGAAAAAGACCTTGTACAAGGTACCACTGGAGTATCAAATAGAAGATAATATGGAACTTTCTTTGTGTTACTGTTTGACCTTGGGAGTTGCACTTTCTGCTTGTTTCTTTTCTTCTGTTCCCTTTGGTCTCATTCCCTTTATTTGTCTAACCTCAACATGAATTTTATCTAATCAAGAATAACTCAAGAAACATTATTTATTTTGCAAGCCTTAGTGTAGAGAATATATGTAGCCCTCCACTCTATAAGCTTTGAATTATACTGTAAGAACTTTTGCCAAAACAAACACGAGTTGAAATAATAACTAAAAAATTAATATGCATAAAGAAACAAAAATAATTTCCAAATTTGAAAAAGTGTATTATGTTAATTCTCCGCTTTGGCACTGAACATTGAAAATAAGGAATTTGGTACAGGATTTTGTATTTTTACTAAAATCATTAATGAAACAGAGAGAGTGTGAAAAATATTACATAAGAAGTAAATTGGAATCCTTTTTGTTCATGAAACCATGAAATATTTCAATTGTTCAAAATAATTGTGCATACGCTTCTTACCAACTGCTAGCATATGGGAAACTTATTTTCCCTGCACTCTGAGAACCATTACAGTGACAAATGTAATTTTCTGTTATTGATATCACCCTTTAAAGTATTAGATAAAAAAGAAACTAACATTAATTAAATGGTACCATAAACTAATTTAAAACCAATTACATGTATAAACCAATGGAATGTTGGAATATAGATTTATATTTACATTATATGGTCAAACTGTTTTTCTGTCATATACAGAGACATTCTGATAAGTTGAACATCAGCTGTTGTTATATCTGTCGGCAGTGTTCTCATATACGTATTCGTTTTCATTTAAAGTCCTTAAATCCAATAATGTTTTAATGGTTTTACTATTTTTCTTTGATTAAAAAAAATTTGTTTTTAGTATTTAAGATGCTAAAGAAAATGTACTACTGTTTACAGTACTGAATATCAATGAAGCGTGTTCTCTAATTTGTTACAGAATGATTGAATAGAATAGCTACCGTATTTATGAAGAAAAGAAGGGAGATTTCTTGTTAACATTTTATCTTTGTTGCGCAGAAAAGCTTTTCCTTTAATAGGGAACAATAAAACTTCCAAACAATTTTACAAATTACATCTGTGAACCTCCCCTGACGTTCGTATGGCTTCTCTGTGGAAGCTTGTTTTTATTAATATTTACCCCAAAGCAAAAAAATTTCCTATCTTTGCTTTCAATGGACTTATGCCTCTGGTAAATTAATGAGACAATCTAGCGGTTAATGGCAACCCCCGATGGCTCATTCATACCACAGATCCTTTGCCTTTTAGTCTCTGTGATGACTTCAGGTTGTCGACAGCTCCTAACTCCAGATTGTTCAAATTTGTGTTTTTATTGTGTTTAATTATATCTTAGAATTTATTGCTATTTTCCTTGTTGGAGCCCTTGGGCTTATAGCATCCCGCGTTTCCAACTAGGGTTGTAGGTTAATAAGTAATGATAATAATATGGCATAGATTTTTCAAGGATATTATTTCTGGGCCATCATCATTATCGTATCTTATTGCACGACTTGTGTATCCAATGGGTGGCTCCACCATTTGCTTCCTGTAGATTTACATCAGAACATGCAGGTCCCAGTGGGCAACAGCAGAGGATGTGGTCCATGGTCTGAAGCAATTCACTGTAGGGGCAATCAGCATTGGTGATATATCCCCACTTCTGAAGTCTATCTCCTGTTTTCCCAACCTTGGATCTTGCACTATTTAAGGTGGCTCACTCCTTTCTGTTCAGGGATGCTCCACAAGGTAGGTGTTTGTTAGGGTCAGGTATTGCATCATTGGTTGAATTATAGTCATTCTCCCTCCAATTCATCAACCTGTAGGCTGCATGGTCTAGAGATGTTAAGGATCCTCCACAGCCATGAAGCTTACCTTGATTTCAGTTGCTGTCTTGTTGTCTGATGTCCATGAAGTGGATGCCTTGCATCATTCATCTATGTGACCCTTTCATTTTTGGTAATAGCATCTCTTCAAATTTGAGGTGTTGCAACACTGGCCAGTCTATAAAGAGATAGTAGGGACGTTGCCTTTGATGTGCCAGTGATTATTTGGCAGTCTCTATTAGGCTCTGGATTTGCTTTCTTTGTGTGGCATGATCTTTCCCACACTGCTGAAAAATTATCTGCAGTAGAATAGCAGACTGCTACAGCTGTTTGCTTAAGGATCTTTGGTTCTGCTCCCCAGCTGCTGTTGGCTTTGCTAAGCAGGTTGTTTCTTGTTGATAATTTTTTCTTTAGTTTCTTCGTGTGTTCTTTAAAGCTTAGAGTTTTGTTAAGAGTAACACCTTAGTGGTCATTGACTGGTGTTGAGATTTAGGATTAGCGTTGTGAGTTTTGGGAAGGCCTCAATGTTGCTTTTATGTAAAAGTATGCTTGTATGACTGCCAACCAAAATTAAAGATCAAAGCACCAAAGGAAACTAGCTTTTAATTATAGGAGATATTCAGAGAAGACTAGCCTCTTGGCTAGTACAGTGGTAACATGTTTGCTTAGCATATGCATAGCAGCAGATTGATCCCAGCCCAGGACTGTACTGTAAGTATTTAAGTTGTTTACTGGGGAGACCACTGCTGTGGTTGGGCACCACAATGAGGAGTTTGGCTTGCCCGGCGGGTGTTCTGGTAAACATATATTCTGATGGAACTGGAACTGAAACCATACACCCTTACCTTTACCTTTAGGCTAGTTCATTAAAGTGGGGATAATGACACACCAGCACTGAATCCCACTACAGTATTTAACAAGTGAAGTTTGATATTGATGAGCTTCAAAGGCTCTTAGCTTCTCTACCCTTTTTTGTGAAATCTCAAAAGGCCCTTGAGTCTTTAATTAAAGTCAGAAATTCAGAACTAACCTGAACTATTTCAAACCCTAACCTCGGTTCTTAATTTGAATCTAGAGATTCTAGTGTTCCATTGACTATGAGGGTTCTGATGGTGCACGGAGCATTACAGATTCAAGATCCTCTCATAGAGCCTCAAATTCTTATTTACTTTACACCCTTTTGCAACAAAATCGTTGCATTCCAGCAATTGTAGCTGCTCATTTAGTCAGCTAGATAGCCAGGCAGAATACCTGAATACCTTGTTGGTAGCCTGGATCATAATATCTTCACTCGCTGAAGTAAATGTTCAAAAGCAACATCATATTGGAAATGTGGAAGGCGTATCATATTGTATGGTTTCTCAAGAGCAAATGTATCTGATAACGTATCGGCATTAGCTGATTGGCTGCATCATGTTTTGGAAGGCAGTATGCATCGTTCACTTGCTAGAAATAATGCATAAGGTACTAGATGATTCACTATTGTCTCTAGTTTTAGATGTTTGCCAATGTAGGCAAGTCTTAATTTTAACAAAATAGGACTAAATATATTAATGAAATATTTCCAAACATGCGGGTACCTTATCCCTATTAGGCGATTGTGAAAAAAAGGTATACAGTAAGTAGGTAAAAATAAATATAATAGGTGGGTTGATTATTGTAAGCGAGCTGTTCTAATTTACACAGTAAGATTACTCAACATTTTTTCTTTAAGATTAGCTTTTTCCTTTAATCTGGCATCCACTAGATTTTAAAAACATTGTGTAGTAAATACTTTATTCTTTATTGGTAATGTTTGCTAGTTAGATAGCATCATTATAAAAAAGAACCTTGTTGTTTAGCTTGATGGGTTATGCATCGAAAGTAAATACGTACACAGCGGTAAGAATACTTAGATATGAACAGAAAAACTTTGAATACTTGGTCATTAAAAGTAAACTGTAAAGTAAATAAAGTGCAGTGGAGATTAATTTGTTTTTAAAAGAATTTTACATTACAAGAACATTACATGTCAATTAGTATTTGTAGACACTAGCTGGAGTTAGAGCAATCAGCTAACTGAAATCTTGGAAAGAACAACTTGACTGGTAAAATGTTAGGAAAATAATGAATATATTATAGAAGACTAATTCAATTAAAATTTAAATGCAGGAATTCTTGTTAAATTCATAGCCTAGTTATTGTTAGTGTGGTCAGCTGATTGATTGGGAGTCGAGAGTTGGCTGCGAACATCCCAGCTTTCAAACGCATTCTTGGATTGTATCTGGTTCATATGATGGGTGGTTACTGTAATTGTAAGAAAGGATTCATTATGCTAAGGGTGTATAGGATGTGGTTGGCTAACTGCTGATAAGCATCTGCTTAAAATTATGAAGCAACCATTCTTCCTTCATCCATGTTATTTTTTCTATTTTCATGTTTTAAATGAGATCCTGTACTAACTTCATTTTATAACTTTTTACATCCTTCCTTAATCACTGTTATCCTGAATATTTCTTTCTCCTTTTTATGTAGAATTTTTTTTTGTATTCTTTCCTATTCATTACTCTGTTTATTCTATACTTTGGCATCCCACCTTGGAAAATAATAATATAGTTATCCTGTTACTAGAGGTTTAGCATTTGAATGTTTTCAAAGCAGTAAATATTTTGTATTGTTTAGGAATTTGAAAGTTACAGAAGTATATTTAATTTGTAAATGTTAAGATGCATGTACTTTCTTTTATATTCTGGACTATTTTTGTTGCAATTTGAATAGAATTTTTTTTCTTATCTGTCAACAGAGATTGCATTTTTTAGTACGAGATTGGGGATTCCCATATGAAGTTCCTTATGGCCATCAGGGAGGACAGCAGTTGTTGGATGAAATCCTTATGGTAAGGAGTCATGTTTTTGGCAGAGTTAATTTAGTGGTAATTTGTGAGATATAGTTTTTATTCAATATTGATGATAATGAAGACTTCAGTCAATATAAGTTGTGATTGAAAGGGTTCTGATCAGTTGGACCTTTTAAAATCTATTTTGATTTGTTTAGATTGTATTTTCCTCATTAACAATTCAAGTAAATTATTAAGATCTTTGAAAAATATCTCACATTAGTCTTTATGCGTACTATAGTTTGAAAAGTATCTTGTCAAAGTATGCATTATACATAACTGCGTATTTATGAAACGTCTACATCGTTACATGATGAAAACTATCGTATCTTTAACCAGGTCAAAGAAAAGCAGCATCCAGCCCATCAAGAAGTTCGCCGTGATCTACGGAAGTGCTTCAGAGACATCAATTGCTATCTGATGCCTCATCCTGGCTTCAAAGTCATCCAGAAGGCAGACTTCGATGGCAGATTAGCAGGTATGTAACTTTTGTTATACATATGAATTATTTATTTTTTTTCTGAAATAAGAATATCAGCCATTTGTTCAGGGGCAAAAATAGCATATTTCTTCCAATTTAGATTTAGTTAAACTCCATATTGTTTATATATTCATTGTATTTCAGGTCTTTTGCATAATGATAATGGTATATTTTCTACATTCTTGTATTTTGAGGGGTTGAAATTGTCTATGCAATGGCTGCACTTTGAGTGTATTCCGGTTATACTATGGTACTACATGTCCCGTGATTTACACATTCACTTGATGTTTTATAAAATACACATTGATGAAAAAAATTTAAAGGAAATATGTGGAAATTGCAAAATGCAAAATTCTTAATCCAAATTGTGAAGTGATTTGAAGAGATACCCTGTAGGTTAGAATACAGTGACCAATTTTTTTATTAGGATAGCCTTCTCATATATATTTTGGCATTGAAAAGAAAGATAAATGTAAAAAAGAATGTGAAAGGAGAATAACAATCTTTTATGATAAAAAGCTAATATTTTCAAACACAATAATCATTTATATCTATAATCTTTGCAAACAATTCCCCAGCTACACAAACTTTAGAGATCTTGAAACTCAAAAGTACTCATTGTGGATGCTAAGATTGAATTCCATTGTCCCACATGGCTTTCTCATATATGCATGGAAATTCAACTTACTAGAATTATGAGAAGGGAGGATGACAAGAAAAGTTTATTATCTCAATATATTTGTAGGAAAGATTGAATATAATACAAAATAGTATTCGTACATGGAATCAGTTGTCCTCATAAGTGTGTATGGAAATAGCTTTAATTGGTTCCTCACCCAACGATACTCCTATTATGGTATAATCTACACAAATTTTACAATGTTACATTATAGTACAGTGCATAAGAGCATACATAAACAAGAAATAGTTATAATTAATAGAATAAATGAACATTGAACTTTACTATACCTGTAGTAAGGAGTGGATAACTTGAGTGTAAGGCAGTGAGAGGAGGAGGTGTTAGTGTTGCTTGGAAGAGAGAATCCCTTCCAATTGAACCTTGGTAATTGCCTCTCAGTGGTTCTTTCTTTTCTTTGCTTTTTATTATGGCAACAACTGTGATATCCTTTACTAATAGAGATCAAGAAAGGATAATTTATGCTTCCATTTTAAGAAATTTCTGAAATTACTCATCGCATTATCATATTAGAAATTGCTTGCTTTGCAGGGTACTGCCTTGTCTGGAAAAATTTTTGTACAAAATTTTGTAATTCAGCTCATTTTGCCATCATTTCCTTCATCAAAGAACTAAAGGCAGGGTCCCCTTCCTCCCCCATCTTTAAAGACATGTCGTTTATGGATAAGCACAAGAAAGCTAATACTGTATAGATTAAATTAATGAAAAACTCAATTCACAAATTTTTTGAGAGCCTGAATAAGCAAGTGTTACTTGTAAACTTGCTCACTTACCTTTTATCTTAGTCCTTACAGGTTTTAAACATGTTCGGCTTCTAAATTTTTGTTCATGTCTGGGTAAAAAACATGTTTAAAAATTTTGTTCATTCACCAAATTGTTTGAATTTTGGGTTGCTCAATTTCCGAGGTAATGCTGTAATTGTGAATAGTGGAATTAGAGGTGAAAAGCATAGCTGTATCTTACAGAAATTGATAGGAGCATCTTTAAAGCAATTGATTATTTCCAAGTGCATGGGATGGGAAGAGAAATACTCCATAAAAACCAGAGAATAAGGGTTTTAAAAAAGAAGTGATTGGATCATATTTCACTTAGCCAATTTTATATGACCCACTACAATGATTGGTGCCAGCAGATAAACATCAAAAGGCTTCTGAGTAGTGCCTCCTTATTTTGTGTTCGGAAGTTCTAGCCACTTGCGCTAAGGATGGCTAATTGCAGAGCTCTTGATTGAACTTGAATGCCAAGGCAAGATTAAGGTTCCAACGCGACGACTGCCACTCTTATTACCGCTGTATATATTCACATGTACCATTTTGGACAGTGACAAACAGCTATAGATTTTTTTTTTTTTTTTTTCTAGTGCCAGTATGGATGTGGAAGACATGTTTTTGGTTGATATATCGTCACAAATGGAGACAGACATTATTGGGTTCATCCAGCTTCCTTTAATAGATATGGGATATTTACAATCTTGTACCCCTCTTTGAGAGAGCATGAAAATTAAGTTTTTTAATTGAGATTAACGATGAAATCATTCAATGACTTGCTGGAAATAATCCAAGAGGACACATCTTTAGCCAACACCTTATTGCAGGATTAAGAAGAATCCTTTAGAATACAGTAAAGAGTGCTAACATTTGGTAAAGAAATTATTTCCTCTTTGAGATAAAAAAAAACCATACATTCAGTAACTCTTTATTATTTTAGTACACATACTCTACGTAGATTTCTGCGTGCGCCTTTCATTTGAATTTCGGGGATCACCCCACTTTGAATGTTATCCTGGTAGCACAGTCTCTTTCCTCATTAGCTAACATAAAGTCAAGGATAGCGCCTGTTGTCCTTTAAAACTTGCTGTTCACTGCAGTGTATGAATGATGACATTTATTTGTATGTATCTCAACATGCCAGCAAATCGCACACATGCAAACTGTGTAATATCCAAACTGTCACAAACACCATAAACAATAATTGAATTTGCGACAGCACGTATCTAATCACTCTGGAAATCCCTCTTTGCGAACACGGCCTAAGAATGACATAAGGATTGGCTTGAGCTCCATGTGCTATGATTTGAGTAGGGAGAAGCCTTTGAAGCATCTAATTAGGCAATCCTTGTTGATAACTTGATAGAATAAGTGCAAGCGTGAATTCTTGAGATCAAAATATTTATGCAAAATATATGAAGGAAGAAATAGGAAGGTGAAGACCTGAAAACTAGGGTCCCCTTGAGACATCACGTTAATACCCTCGCCAAATGGCAAAGAATTTCTTCATCCAAAGACATAGCTAAGATTTGAAAGTAGAGAGAGAGAAGCTATGTTTCCTGGAAGACTCAGGTTTGTCAATGAAATCTATGGCGAGCTGACATGCATGGAGGGGGCTAATTTTAACAGCATCATCTTGAGGGTTAATTCCAATAAAGATGCAACATTCACGTTTTCATAAGGAAAAAATCTGTAGAGAAAACTAAAATTTATTGTTTAATATCCAAGAGATAGTTTATGAATATCCTTAGTTAGATAAAGAAATTTGACAAAACTGAAGTCTAAAAGTTTTAGTTGAGGACTGTTCATTCACTGAACAAAGAATATATTCCAATGTTCTGGCAAAGAAAATTGAAACAGGATCTCTCTGGGGGGGGGGGGGGGGTTTTGGTAATAGCTGTTACAACTTTCGGAAAGTCATTCTTTTTGAAAATAGTTTGAGGAACTTTCTCACCTAAAGTTGGAAAGACTTTGGATTAATCTGAAATCAATGGAAATGGTGTTGTTTCAGAAGATGCTTCAAACACGCAAAGTCTATACTACACAAGGTTTTATTACTGACTAAGGAATACACCATAGTGGTAGTCTGGCATTCAATATGGCAAACAGAGCCACCAAGGGTCCCCTTCATACCTGCCAGAAGGCCTTGAAAACACCTAAGTGAAGGGACCACTGTGAGGGAGGGATCTAATAGGGTCTGTTCAGAAGGTTCAACAACACATTCCAAAACCAATCAAATAAACCATGATGTTATGGTTAGCTTGTTCCTGTTTGCCATATCCAAGATCTACACTCCTAAAAGACAAGAAGACCACTGGCCTTATTCTCAAGATTTTACAAGTAAGGGATCATTGAAAGATTGTCAGCCATGATCATGGTACATCAGCCTAACAAAGCTTGTCACAATTTCTTGAGGTTTGTCATTCCTTGCTTTTAAGTCTTAACAGATTAGAACTCCAGCATCATTCCTTATTGCACAACAACAAGCAGATTTGATATTCAGTGAAACCTCAGGGACCCTCTTCATCAGATTCTTTTGGTCTCACTAGAACCCATATAGTTTGTGACATTGATGGAGCCTTCACGGACAGAGCCAGTTAGATTTGAAAAGAGAGAATATGGAACCGAATTCAAGAACCAGTTTCTCCAAGGATATCAGATGGCCGTTCAGCACCTTATACAACTTGTCCATGGGCTGAGGAAGATTCCGGAACTCGGAGTTGGTTTCCTGGCGGTAACAAACCCTGTCTTCTGAAAAGTGAACCAATATTGAAATGGTAACAATCTGTAGATAGGGTCACTGCAAGTATGGAAGGAGCCATGTTATTATTATTATTATTATTATTATTATTATTATTACTTGCTAAGCTACAATCCCAGTTAGAAAAACAGGATGCTATAAACCCGGGGACTCCAACAGGGAAAATTTCTTAGTGAGGACAGAAAATAAGGAAATAAATAAACTGCTAGAGAAGTACAGTAATGAGAAATTAAGATGTTCTAAGAATAGTAACAAAATTAAAATAAATCTTTCATATATAAACTATAAAATCTTAAAAACAACCCAGAGGAAGAAAGATAAGATAGAACAGTGTGTCTGTGTGTACCCCCAAACGAGAACTCTACCCAAGGACGGTGGAAGACCATGGTACAGAAGCTAGGGCACTACCGAAGGCTAGAGAACAATGATTTTATTTGCTCATGAATGGCAGAGGCAAGGGACAGTGACATTGCCCTAGCAAGGTGGACAATACCCTAGAGACTGACCATATATATTATATGATCAGCACCCAAGCCCCCTCTTCATCCAAGCTAGGACCAGGGAGGGCCAGGCAATGGCTGCTAATGACTCAGCAGATAGACCTATAGGCTCCCCCAAACCCCCTAAACCTTAGCTCACAAGAATGGTAGGGTTGCAGATGTTAGAGGCACTAACAAATCTGAGCAGGACCCAAACCCCATCTGGCAAACACCAGGCAGAGACTTACCAATCAGGCAACTGAACTACTACAGTGCAGCAGTTACTCCCTTGGGCAAAGAAGAATTTTTTGGTAATTTCAGAGTTGTCGGGTGTGTGAGGACAGAGGAGAATGTGTAAAGAATAGGCCAGACTATCCAGTGTATGTATAGGCAAAGGAAAATGAACTGTAGCAAGAGAGAGGGATCCAATGTAGTAATATCTGGCTAGTTAAAGGACCCAATAACTCTCTTGCGGTAATATCTCGACGGGAGGCTGGTACCCTGGCCAACCTACAAATTTTACCAAATTAATTTGCAAACTCAAACAACATTTCGTGGCTAAATTAAAGATGTATTAATTGTCTATTTACAATCAGAGGCAAAGATCCTTCTGGTTAATCCATGCAGCCATGTGATTCTGGTGAAGGGTCTATATACTTTCTAGTAAAGGTTCCAGAATTGAACTCCCTGACCTTGCCATATGATGTGAAGGAACTTCCAAGAAAGTACATTACTCATCCAGCTAGTAGAAAGAGTAGCCCATATGAAGAGCCAAAGATATTCAGGAGGAGGAAAAGTCGATGGGCCATAGCTGGATTTTCTGCTGAATGAGCACGGCCACTTAAAAAGAGACCTTGCATCACTTGAGAACCTATTCATGGCAGTTCAACAGAGCCAGTCTCTCAAGTATTCATCTGACATAGTTCAATGGATAGAAACAGGTGTAGATAAGTCTCATGTATTCTTAGCAATAGCATTGGTTCCAAAGGCTGGTAACTTTGTATGAAAAGGAATGAAGTTGCAGGAAGATCCCAGAAAGTAATCTTGGAGAAAAAAATATATATGCAATAAAAGAAATATATACAATGTTGTACATAAAGGCCCCCTGTGGCCATGGGTGCATAACAACAATTAAAATAGCCCCAACATATCTCTGCTTGTCATTAGAGGCTACTAAAAGGGATGAGACAAGGAGAATGTAGTTACTTTCTGTGAGATATCAATGAAGAGGAGCTGCAGTAGAGTGACTGCTCCCTACATTCTAGTTTTGTGGTTGTCTGAATGGGCATAGATGTACTACGATAGACAGTAAAAGATGTGAGATTAGAAGTATGTTTTGGAATAGAAGTAATGATGTATTGACCTTGTGCGAGACAAAGATAAAAGGGAAGGGTTAGTGATGTTTGGTGAAGTGACAGGTAGAGTTTCTGAAATTTAAAGGAAAGAGCAAGAGAGGGTGTGGCTTTATTACTGAATGAATGGATGACAGATAAAGTAGAGGAATGGAAGGAGGTATCATTTAGGATAATGTGGGTAAGGGTTAGGCTGGGCAGGGAGTGTTGGGATTTTGTTAGTGCATATGGGCCAGGTTGTGAGAAAGTTAAGAAGAGCAGAATGAATTCTGGAACGAGTTAACTAGGTGTATAAAAGTACCAAGTAGGAGGAGTTATGTAGTTGCGATGGGTAACTTAAATGAGGGGGTGCTGGAGAAGTAGAAGGTGTCATTGGGCAGTATGGCATATCAAGTGAAAATGAAAGTGGTTATAGGCTGCTAGATATAAGTGTTGAACAAGAGCTGGTGATCAGTTGTAGTTTTTTTTTTTTCAAAAATAAAGATATAAACAAGTATATATGGGTAAGAGTGGCAAATGGAAGAATAGTAGAAAAGGCATTAATGGATTGTGTTTATAACAAGAAGGATGTGTGGAAGAATGAAAGATGTGCATGTGTTTAGGGGTATAGCTAACAGCATGTCTGGTAAAATTTTGGTTGGAGGAAAATTAGTTGTAGCAAGAGTGTTAAATAGAATGGGAGGGATGTAAAGGGAAGTAGTGAAGGTTGAAGATTTGAAGAAAACCAGAGATAAGAAGTGAATATCAAGAAAGGTTGGAAGTGACATATGACAGGGTGAAAGTGAGAGAAACTAGTGATCTAGAGGAGTGGAAGTTTGTAAAAGAAAAGCTCGTGGGGCTTGCAAGTGATGTGTGTGGCAAGAGGATTGTTGGTGGCAGCATGAGGATGGGTAGTAAAATGTGGAATGAAGGAGTGAAGAGGAAAATGGAAGAGAAAAAGGACTGCAAAGTAATAGTGTAGAAAAGTATGATATATATAGAGGAAAACATTGCAGTAAAACTTAAGGTAGCTGAGGCAAAGAGGGCGGCTAACTGGAGGTGGAGTCAGGGATTTGGTCGTTCATATGAAGAGAATAAGTTTGGAAAGAATAGTGTTTGATTGAAGATTGAAATTAATAGATGAGGGTGATCATGAGTTAGAAGTAAATCAGTTGTTGTTTGCTGATGATATTGTATTGGTTGTAGACTTGGATGACAAACTGATTTGTTTGGTGACAGAGTTTGGGAGGGTGTGTGCTTGAAGGATGTTGAGAGTTATATGGGTAAGAGTAAGGTTATGAGGTGGACGAGAAGGAAGGGGGTTGCTAGACTGAATGTCATGTTAAATGGACAGTTAGTTGAAGTAGATCAGTTTAAGTACTTGGGGTTTGTTGTTGCTGCAAATGGTGGAGTAGAAGCAGATGCAGGTTGGAGAGTGAATAAAAGATGTAAAGTATTAGGGCCAGTGAAGGGAGTGGTAAAGAATAAAGGATTAGGAATGAATGTAAAGAGAGTTTTGTATGCAAAACTATTAGTGCCAACTGTGATTTATGGATTGGAGTTGTGGGGAATGAAAGTGACGGAGAGACAAATTAAATGTGTTCAAGATGAAATGTCTGAGGAGTATGTCTAGTTTATCTAGATGGATAGTGCTAGGAACGAAGTAGTGAGGATGAGAATGGGTGTAAGAAATTAATTGGGAGCTAGAGTGGATATAAATGTATTGAGGTGGTTTGGTCATGTAGAGAGAATGGAAAATGACTCTTTGCTGAAGAAAGAGATGAATGTAAGAGTTAATGGGAGAAGTGCAAGAGGACAGCCAAGGTTTGGCCGGATGGATGGATTGAAGAAAGCTCTGGATGATAAGAGAGCAAAAGAGCATACTTTGAATATAAATGAGTGGCAAGCGATTGTGACGCAGTTCTGATAGGCCCTGCTGCTTCCTCCGGTCACTTTGGTAACCGATGAGGTAGTGGCAGTAGGGGAGTCAGCATGTGAAGCTTCATTTGTGGTAGATAAAGGGGGAGGGTGGGCTGTGGCACCCTAGAAGTAACAACTAAACTCGGTTGAATCCCTCGTCAGGCCAGAGGAACGAAGAGAAGAAACATCCCCCCTTTTTTTTTATGTTGGCTACCCCCAAAATTGGGAGAAGTATCATGATATATATATATATATATATATATATATATATATATATATATATATATATGTATATATATATATATATATACACACACACACACACACACACAAAGGCTAATAATAATGCATACAATAAACAGGGCAGTGACAGACTGTATTGGCTCAAAAGGCATAACCACTAAAACTATGTAATAATAATTGATTATCAGAATGAAAAGGCTATAATAGGGAATTTTATTGAAAAGAAAATGAACGGCACATCAAAAGCCTCTAAAAGCCTCTAATACTAGAAAAGCATGTAAAACACAATTACAAAGAGCAAAGCTGCACTGATGGATTTGCCAAACTTATAGAGTTCACTCTACATATGTACAGTGGCCATAGTCGTTCAGTTTCTATCAAGAAATTATTGGCTGGAGAACTATGTGCACATAATAAGGCTATTTATAATCGAGTTCTTCTTTTGCATAAAACAAAAATCTTATCAATGAGTGCTTATGATTCTGGAATGGTCAAGGACAAGAGTAAACAAGAAGTAAAATTTACAGTGTATCTACACCTTGCTGAGTTTGGAAAATAGAAAGGGATGGTGGAGACAGAGAAAAATGTGGCATTGGTCGTGGATGTGGAGTACCTGGGTTGAAAAGGAGAACAAGAAGAGCTTTGTGGCATGTTTAGAATTTTGGTGGATTTTTTTGAAATGCAGAACTTCCAAAGAAGAATATTCAGAATTAGTTATGTGAAAGAGAAAAAATTGAGTTAATTTTGCTGGTTTATATTAATACAGAAGAGATGGAAAAGTACCGTAAGTTGGTAGACGTAATTTTGAAAAGTGGATCTGTTGAATGTATAATTCATGTTTGAAGCACAAGGTTTTAGAGAAGTGTGACTGCAATTGTACCAGTAACTGAGACAATTGAGTTTCAATCGAAAGTTGTGAAAATAGCGTATTAGAAAATTTACACGGAAGAAGCTTAAAATTGTAATATTTCAGGATATGGGCATTAGAACGGCAGGAAGGTTTGCTGTTCAAGTAGAGTGAAAAGAGGAATGAGATGTGGAAAGTGAATGTTTAATGAATCAAATATATAATGGTTTGTGGTGTAAGGCAAAGGCATTAGAAATCATATGGAGAATAGATTGGATTGTCAGAAAGAAAATTAAAGAAAAAAAGAAGGCGCGTAATGAAACAAGGCTAATTAAGCGAAAAAAATGTAAAATAAGTTGAGTACTGTAAATGCTCAAAATTTTCAATAAGCATTGGATCTCAGAATTAATAATCCAAGTAGAAGGAATTAGTTGTATTGAATGTAGTCTTCTGTTCATGGAACTAAACGTTTGGAGGAGTTTTGCTGATTGTGAAAGGTAGAAGGAAAACAAAGCTGGAGGACAAGTGGGAAGAGTTAGTGTAAATTCGAAAGATTTTGTAAAAGGAACTTGATTATGATTAGGTGACATTTAAAAGGTTGAAGAAAGGAAGGCCATCAACATTACAGATTTGTGTCTAGATGATGGATAGGATTTGAAGGAATTGGACAGAGGAGTGAGATTTTAATTCTTGAAGGTAAAGATGATCGGGACTAAATATTGTAAGCAAATAATATTTACTAATATGTTACGGACGTGTTGATAGTTTTTGGAGGTTGATAGTATGAGATGACAGTAATGCTGATATGATAAGAAGTATGGATTTTGAGAATGAGAACTTGTTTATATAAAGTGTTTAACATTAAACAGGTATATGAGGTGTATATTTGAAAGTATAAAGATAAAAACAGAACTTGGCATTCATGTATATAGAAACTCCTCTTGACCATATTAATGAAGAGATTATATAAAAGGTGATGAGGATGTATGGTATCCAAGATATCTTGTTGAGAGCAATTAATTGGCTTGGGTGTTGAAGAAGAATCTCAGAATTGTATGTCCTAATTGTTGTACAATGTCTATGAATGGAGGGATAGAAGTAAAAGAAAGGACATGAGAATTTTGTACAAAATTTCCTCATTTGAAAATCAATAGTGGGAAGAATTCTGAGTCTTTGGTTGTTGCTGAAATAGTATTGATAGTGAAGAGAGTGCAAAAATTAATGCAATAGTTTGAAAGTTGAGGATAAATTTAAACAAGAGCAAGGTTCGGACACTAATCGGAAACCAGGTAGATGGAATTACGAATGCTGACATGGGTAGAGGATGAATGGAGGCAGTTGATTCGTTCAGTATTTGAGAGTAAATATAACGGTGGTAAAATGAAAGAAGCTATGATTAAAATATATGCAAAAGAAAGGGAAGAGTGTTTGTAACTTAGGTGAAATCAAGGTAGAAAGGGTTGTTTAGCTGACTCTACAGCATAGAGATGAACTATATCCACAATATTTATGGCTTAAGAAGGATTGGAAGGTGGAAAATAGGAAGATAGGTAGAAGTACGTGGGTTAGAGATTGGATTAGTATGTTGAGATGGTATGGTCATGTGGAAAGTATGGTGACTATCTTATAGGGGATTAGAAAAGATTAGGGGAATATGTTGACAGAGCTGAATAGTTGTGCGAAATAGGTATTGAAAATGAATTATATCGCTATACATGAAGTGAGAGATTGCATGCTACGTAATTGTGAATGGAATCGCCTAGTGTGTTGAGATTTGGGCACACTTAAAAATGTTTTGAAGATATGTATTCATATTTCAATTGGTGATCGGATTATGCTATTTGCGTATATATACTGTTTAATTTGTTTTGATAGGACTAACGTCTCTCTCTCTCTCTCTCTCTCTCTCTCTCTCTCTCTCTCTCTCTCTCTCTCTCTCTCTCTCTCTCTCTCTCTCTCTCGTTTTATTATTTATATATATAATATATACAGTATATATATATATATATATATATATATATATATATATATATATATATATATATATATGTGTGTGTGTATATGTATAAAAATGTATAATATATATATATATATATATATATATATATATATATATGTGTGTGTGTGTGTGTG
>NC_090759.1:13893293-13905793 GCF_036898095.1 Palaemon carinicauda | reverse complement strand
GTGATTTTCAGTTTCTTCAAAGGGAAAATTACGGATATTATTATCTTCTAGCAGCGCTGAAAAAATCATATCTTTTCATATGTTAACGTTATTAGGAAAATAAAAGTTCATTTTCCTTCCCCACACCCCTTACCCTTCCCCTTAATTCTCTTCTTCGATAATGTAAAGAATTATACAGAATAATTATATCATTTACTGACTAATCTTTTGTGAGATTAAAGCGGTCGTATTTTTTTGTCAAATGTCATTAACAATAAAACAATTGTAAGCGGGTAGATAGGTGAAAATAACACTGACCTAACGACTTTTAGATGTTTTTCAGTATAGCCAACTAAAATGTTTATTATTGATATTATGATTATTATTATCATTATTATTATTACTATCTAAGCTACAACCTTAGTTGGAAAAGCAGGATGCTATAAACCTAAGGGCACCAACCGGAAAAAAATAGCCCGGCGAGGAAAGGAAATAAACTACAAGAAAAGTAATGAACAAATAAAAATAGAATATTTTAAGAACATTAACCACAATGAAATAAGTCTTTCGTATATTAACTATATAAAGAGACTTATTTGTTGCTGAAGTCATTGTGGAAATTCCTTAAGATTGTCAACAGTAGTGCTCAGTAGAGATAAATTTTTGGTGACAGACGTTTAACAATCTGTACAAATAGTAATTGTTGAATTCTGTACGGTTGTGGACTGAATACACTTGGACGTGATATTATACTTCGTTGTCTTATGGTGAATTTCAAGGGTTATTGGAACTGAGGAGTTAGATAAGGCAAGGGATAAAATGCAAGCAAAATGCGCGAAAACCTTCAGACAAGATAGTACTAAAACTTGGCTCGACTTCCTTGAGTGTTGTTAACTCTAAAGGTAGAAAATGCAGAATCTTGTTTACTCCAGAGGAAGAAAATAGTTGTTTATTCTTAAAAGGGGAAAAATACAAAATCTTGTAGGCTATACTCTAAAGGTAGAAAATACAGGCTTGTTTATTTTAGAGGTAGAAAATAGGAAATCTTGTTTACGCCAAAGGAATAAAATATGGTTGCCTTCTGTATTTAAAAATGAAGATCATTCTGGTAAACAACCAATGTAAGAAATATGCCGACCAATACAATTTAAACTTGATTACTTTCATCGTTATATACCCTACGGAGGTATAGCGGTACGTTATCCTTACTTTTCGCAAGTTGGTGGCCATCATGTCAGTGTTAACGAACGATGCAATAAAATTCAAGACGAGGTAGATGAGCCCTATGCCATCAGAATGAACAGCAGGTGTACTTCTCATGTGTCCAGTTGTCCAGTTTTGGTGACAGCGAAACGCACAAGATCCTGTAACACGCTTGTATTTCATACAACCCCATTCACTGTAATGAGATAGCTTATTTTTTATATCTCCTTCTCCCAAACTGATAATAGAAAACCCTGTTTAAGCTTGCCATTGCACGTTTTACATTTTTATGTAGGAGTTTTTGTACCATTGTTGCTCTCAGCCGTTTGTATATAAGCTCTTATCTTGTTTGAAGCCGGTCAGTTATGTCCATACCGTCTTTTCGTTCAGACCCCTATCAGTTTCTTACAATCCCATGGTTAATGTGAGTTGTCTGATGTTTCTCAGGCAAACATGGAGGTTTTGTTTTCAATTGGTTGAAACACATTATATACATATACATATATATATATATGTATATATATATATATATATATATATATATATATATATATATACATATATATATATATACATACATACATACATACATACATACATACATAATCTAAGTGGGGATACCTTAACGTAATGAAAGGGCTTCCGTATCGCCATGATCAGCAAAGCTGTACTTGTCAGGGTTACCAATACTAGGTTGGTTTGTTGAGAGCGATCTGACCAAAATCTAACACCGTCGGCAATCTGCTCTGGCCAGCTTAGTGATGAAAACTGGCCAAATCCTAGACATTGATAAGGATATGTCTAAGGCCTTTGTATTGCTGTGAACTACAAACAGCTGTATTTGTTGTTTTTATATACAGGTATATATATGTGTGTATATATATATATATATATATATATATGAGAGAGAGAGAGAGAGAGAGAGAGAGAGAGAGAGAGAGAGAGAGAGAGAGAGAGACTTGCTCTTAATTATGTAGGGGAGGTTATTATTAATAGCCAAGGTACAACCTTAGTTGGGAAAGCATGATGCTATAAGCCTTAGGGCTCCAACAGGGAAAAATACCCCATTGAGGAAAAGATATGAACTATATGAAAAGTAACGAATAATGAATATAGAATATGTAGAGCTCAGTTAAGTAAAGTTAGGTCTGTCATGAATAACCCATGAAAAGTCTTAGGTCACCCTGTTCAACAAAAAAACATTCACTGGAAGTTTGAACTTCTGACGATATAAAGAGCCAAAATATATTTTAGTTTTCACACAATATTTTGTGTTGTAGGAAATGAAAGTAGGCCATTGGAGCATTCGCCACTGTCTGAATGTGTGAAGTAATTGAGCAGAGCCACGGTCTTATCAGCAGACGGCGCTGGTCGAACGTGCTTCAATGTGTGTGTGTGATTGTTTGGGAAAGATTGGTGGAAAGAATTATGTATGTCACGATTGGTTTAAGTAACACACACACACACCAACAAATGCAGCCGTTTCTAGTCCAATGCTGGACAAAAGCCTCAGACATGTCTTGTATTCATGTCTGGGGTTTGGATATTGCGGATTGATGAAGATGGGAGACTTTAGTCTGATCGCTCACAACAAACCAACCTAGTATGGGTGAACCAGATTAGTACAGCTTTGCTGATCATGGCGATACACAAACCCTTTCATCACATAAAGATATGCACACATATGTGAGGAAAGGAAACAAGGAAAAATTATATATTCTAAGAAGAGTAACACTAAAACAAATATCTCCTGTATAAACTATAAAAACCTGAACATAACAAGAGGAAGAGAAATAAAATAGAATAGTGTGCCTGAGTTTACCCTCAAGCAAGGGAACTCTAACCCAAGGCAGTGGAATTCCATGGTACAGAGGCTGTGGCACTACCCAAGACTAGAGAACAGTGGTTTGATTTTGGAGTGTCCTTCTCCTAGAAGAGCTGCTTATTATAGCTAAAGAGTCCCTTCTATACCCTTACCAAGAGGAAAGTAGCCACTGAACAATTACAGTGCTCTAACCACTAGGATGAAGAAGAATTGTATGGTAATTTCAGTGTTGTCAAGTGTATGAGGACAGGAGAATATGTGAAGAATAGACCAGACTATTTGGTTTGTGTGTGTGTAGGCAAAGGGGAAAATGAACCGTAACCAGAGAGAAGGATCCAATGTTGTATTGTCTGGCCAATCAGAAGATCCCAGAACTCTCTATCTCTATTAACACAGTGGGAGTCTGGTGCCCTGGCCAACTTACTACCACACACACACACACACATATATATATATATATATATATATATATATATATATATATATATATATATATATACATATATATATATATATATATATTTATATATATATATATATATATATATATATATATACATATATATATATGTATATATATATATATATACACATGTATATATATACATGTATATATATATATACTGTATACCTGTATATGTGTGGATACGTAGACTATATGTATATGTGTGCGTGTATATATACCCCATTTTTGGTGAATTTAGATCATTTATTTGAATGGGAAATTAAAGGAAGTAAACCTTTATATAAAATATTGATGGATACAGCCAGATTTTCTGAGGGCTCCTGTAACTAGCCCTTACTATAGCGGTCTAGCCGACTTCACGGATGAATCACGTTAAGAACGTGATAGTCTCTCTCTCTCTCTCTCTCTCTCTCTCTCTCTCTCTCTCTCTCTCTCTCTCTCTCTCTCTCTCTTAGTCGGTAAGATTTATGAAGACAAATGAGGTAGCAAGACAAGTAAAAAAAAAAAAAAAAGTTTATGTTCTGACCCACATTCTTGTATTCCCATTAGCAAGAGGCCAACCCCCCTCCCCCCAAAAAGAATGTCTTATAGTGAGCGACTCCCACAGACGTTGGATTAATTTGTTACTGAAATTTCCTTGAGAGAAAGTTTAGTGAGGAATACAGGTACAGTTGGACGGGAATACTTGGTACACCTCGCTCTGAGGAAGCCACCCAGCTACACCCTTACTGCGTGGTGAGTTCCTTTGTTTAGCACAGCCCATCATCTCCGCCAGCTTTCCCTACACTATCTGTTTGGTTACTCGCCGCGGAGTAAGGGTGTGAAGGGTGCATTTGGGAGCAAAGCGAACCAGGGACTCCCGTGTCCAATTATATGTTATCTAAGAGGGTGAGAGTAGCTTTCTGAATATCCGGTCATGCAAAATTCACTTCCGGGTATTTTTTTTTTATTTTTTTTTTCTGTTTTTGTGACCTTTTGCCATGATAAATAGTTAGTTTCCAGTAAGATTAAATGAAATAGTTGAAAAGAGAAAAAATCCTTTTAATTGTGGTTTGCTGGGCTTGGATGAATTGAATGTTTGTCTAGATTACACTGCTCATTAATGGCTAATTGAATACTTCAATAATTACTTTATTGGGTAATTAAAGACAAACGAATGATGTCAATTCGATCTCAGTGTTTTCTCGTAATTCTGTTCTTTCTCCTAATGCCATCGTTGATTCAAGAGCAAAATGTTGTAACTAAATGGTCGAGCGAGATGGCAGAGTCTTGAGCGCCGGACAATTTTATGGTGAATTCAAAAAAAAAAGAAGAAAAAATTCCCAGTAAGTCACTGGTTGCTACCGGAAGTGAGAGAGATTAACCCCAGGAATTACTGTACCTTGAGGCGCCTGTCTCGTCTTTTATTGTTATGGTCATCATACATTTAACTTTTAAACGCTCTTTACATGAAAGCGGGTTTAATTCTCTCTCTCTCTCTCTCTCTCTCTCTCTCTCTCTCTCTCTCTCTCTCTCCTCTCTCTCTCTCTCTCTCTCTCTCTCTCACATTAAAGTTATTTTCATTCTCTCAGTAGTAGAACATATAGAGAAAAACAGTCTTCTGATAGATAGCCAACTTGGTTTTAGACAAAAGAGATCCTTTGTGACAATTCTCTCGGAATTTTTCCACATGTTTAGCATTATGACAAAAACAGGGCAATAGACATCATATACCTTGGCTTATAGAAGGCTACTGACAAAGTTCCTCATTAAAAAAAAAAAAATAATGGTTAAAATTAGAGCACTAGTCATCTTTGACGAGCCAGCTGAATGGATCGAAGATTGGCTGACAAACAGAAAACAGAGAATTGTAATCAATGGAGAAGCCTCAGAGTGGGCAGCTGTTACAAGCAAAGTACTTCAAGGATCCGTCCTTGGCCCATTACTGTTTCCTATTTACATTAACGACATAGATTTAGGGTTAACTAGTAAAATAGCCAAATTTGCCGACGATACTAAACGGGGTATACTTGCTGAGAACTCAAAAGACGTAGAAGCCTTAAGAGAGAATCTAATCAAGTTAGGTGAATCGTTCGGAGAAATGGCAAATGCTTTTCAACTGTGGGAAAGGCAGTAATGCACATAAGCTATAGAAACCCACAAACTGATTACTCACTGCTGGGTAATGAAATAGTGTGTGGACTAGGAGTAAGATCTCGGTATTATTATTAGCAAAGATTTGAAGTTCACCAAACAGAGCATAAAAGCTAAAAAGAAAGCACAAAAGCTAAAAGGTTACATAAAGAGAAATCAAATACAGAAACAAAGACTGTACTGCAGCTATACACATCACTAGTAAGATCCCTTCTAGAACACAGAGTCCAGGTCTGGGCTCCAAGTATTCAGAAGGTTATAGATATACTGGAAGCAGTACAAGCTAAGGTCACCAAACTAGTTCCAACACTAAGGCAATTCCGATATAGACGGAGGATGGAACGCTTGAACTCATTTGATTTACAAACTCGATGACTAAGGGGTCTGTTAATAGACATTCAAAATTCTTAAAAAGAATAACAAATGTAGATTACAAAAATCTATTCACGTTTAGCACAAAACCCAGAAGTAACAAATAAAAACTGGAATTGAAAAGATACACCACCACTCAATATGGTAATTACTTTACATAGCAAATACGTGGAACAGACTTCCAGCGGATGTAGTAAACAGTAACACATAAACGAGTCCGAGAATAAGTTAAGATCATAAAAAGAGATTCTGTTCCGGATGGACTAAAAACTCTTTGAGACGTCCAAAATCCTTGTAAGAAACACAAACTCTCTCTCTCTCTCTCTCTCTCTCTCTCTCTCTCTCTCTCTCTCTCTCTCTCTCTCTCTCTCTAAATCCCTTCCACAAGGGTCTGTCATCATCTGTTTATTCAGGAAGTGAAGCTTTGTTTGTTTTGGTGATTTGCACATAAATGCTGTTTACATAATATTGGAACGGTGTTACGTAACTTCTCTTTCGCTCTCCCGCATACGCGCACACATTATCTTGTTATAGAAATTGCAATTGTAATACCAGTTTGAGTCATGTTAAAATTTATCTTTCACGCGTAGTTATTTTATTCTTAATATATCGTGTTAGTTTATTCTAAAGGCGTTAATGTCAAAATTTCATGTTTCCTTTTTTTGTAAGGTAGTTTTAAGCACCTTATTCAACCTTTCGTTATTGATATTTTTCATATATATATATATATATATATATATATATATATATATATATATATATATATATATATATATATATATATATATATATATATATATATATATAATGATAAAGATAATTGAACATTCGCGTGCCATTTTATAACAAGAAAAAAAATCATTAATAAAGGATGATTTGTAAATAAGAGGGAAATAGGTAAATAAACTCGCTTCATGGAACAGTTTCTCCAATTGTTGTATCTACTAAACTAGTGTAAGCGAACCATGAAAAATGACACGTAAATATATAGATAAGTATGCAGACATACGCACATACACTCACTGATTCAACCCTTCTCACCCCCCACCTTCACCCCCATTGCTAACTACATCACGACAGTTTGGGCAATTTGTGGGTACTCCCTCTCACCAGGGTATGCCTACTCCACTCCCTTTCTCGGGGGCAGGGAGAGACCAAGTTGTCATACGCTACGGGCTGCAAGATTGCAAAAGCCCGTGTCTGGCCAAAAGGGCCAGGCAATCTCTACAAACAACAAACAAGTAGTCATATGTTTGGCAATGGCACTCAGCGTGACTATATATATATATATATATATATATATATATATATATATATATATATATATATATATATATGTATGTATATATATATATATATATATATATATATATATATATATATATATATATATATATATATATATATTTGTACTTGCTCTTTTATCATATAGGGCAGATTAGAATTTTGTTGTCAAAGAATAATTTGAAGTATTTCAGTTTATTCTGTGTTGTAATAATTATCGAACAATGTCGCACCAATCTAACAGAGGTGATAATTCCCACCCATAGAACCAAGAACGCGTTCTGTACCAGAGGGAGGTTTCATTTTATGGGTTGTGTGGTGATGGAAAGAAGACTTGCTTGGAAGGGAAGGGTGTTTTTTGTTTGTTTAAATAATTACAGATGGTCGTGAATCCAGCTCCGACGTTGAATTTAGTTTGTGGTAGGAAGTGCGCTTCGAATATATCCTTTATACCTTTTACAACTTTTAAGTCCGAGGCTATAAGCTGTTGTGCTAGGAAATGATGATTGATTCAGAAGTTGATCTGTTTGCGTGTTATCTTCAATGTTTTGTCTGTAAATAATCTACCCTTGTCAACTATTCAGGTGAAGATGCTTTTATGCCAGAGTTTTCAATATCTATCGCATCTGTAACGTTTAAAACGCTTCTAGAAGATTATAATTTCAGAAAGATCATTGCTCAGAATGCATCTATAAGGTTTGAAACGCTTCCAGAAGACTTAAATTACTCTAAACTTGTTTAACAATGTTGCTTCTTTAACTAAATAAACTATTTCATTGAGAATGAAATGTATTTCGTTTTTATTTCTCCATTTGAGCTTCTCCAGGCCTATTTTCTATGACTATAGGCAAACCTTTTCACCGCGTTACGTATACTTCTAAGGGCCGATTCACACTGTACGGTTCGTTTACGTTCCAGCAAAATGCCAGTGTGTTCACACAATACGTTTTGTAAACGTTCAGTCTGGATACAGCTGTTGCTGCTATATGGCGCCTAATTTTTTTTATCTTCTATTAAAAATTGCACATTTACAATCTTACAATTTATAACATACACATAATAGTATATTTACATGAATATTTTTTTTCTTTTTCATATACTGTATTTACAATTGCAATTTTTACTACTTATCTAAATATGTTTTTAAATCAAAATATCGACTCGTGAATACTTTTTAATAGAAGTTCTAAGTCCTGTTTTATTTACACTAAACTTATTTATTCTACTTTTAATATTAAATTATTCTGAAGCAGCTCTCTGCAATTTCCTTACTTGTACTGTAGATGATAAAAGTGCCAAATGAAGAAGAAGGTGGAAGGAAAAACTTTTACTCTCTCTAATCAATTACTAGACGATGAAATAAAGTCTTACCAGTACTTTAGAATGTCAATATTTCAATTCAGTGTTTTAATTAAAAAAATATATGATAATCTGCTCACGTCCAATACTAACCTCCGAGAAAAACAAGATATTTCCCCAAGGGAGACTGTTTGCCTCCGGTTTTTATTATTAAACTCAATGTGTTATTCAAACAAAATTTTATTATACAAATATTCATTCAACATTTTATTATACAAATATTCATTCAACATTTTATTATACAAATATTCATTCAACATTTTATTAAACAAATAATATATTATATATATATATATATATATATATATATATATATATATATATGAACACGTGATCAAAATAGAATGGCAAAATCAAATTATATATATATATATATATATATATATATATATATATATATATATATATATATATATATATAGCATATACATATACATATATATACTTATATCTATAGGGGGAGAGAGTAAAATAATCTTCACTTGTTTTTTATTGGTTATTTCAGAGATATTTCCTAATATAATTTTGACAGTGAATTACTGTAGCCTACCTGATGGCCAGGCAGTTGATTATCAAAGCTGAATTTATAATTTTTGTGTGTGTGTGTGTGTGTGTGTGTAAATCGAAATTGTGAAAAAAAAAAACTAGAATGAATCAAGATAGTCATTTTGACAAAGGTGTATTTTTATATTAAAATATTCTTTTCTATTTGATTGAAATATTTTGTAAAGCATTAATATCCGGTAAAGGTAATTTATTCAAAAGGGAAATTATATTTTTTTCTACTAACTTTAAAAGTTCGTGACCTGAAATATTCTTCCCTCACAACTTCTTTATTAATTAGATTTATCGATATTAGATTTACTTTGAGTTGTAGAATTTCAGTGTAATAAAATTATAGATACAGGATTTAACCAGTATTGCTAGCTGCATGATGTTTGCCCACTAGATTTGGCGATTGAAATTGGTTACATGTTAACTATTATCCCTAAGAAAAATTTGAGTTGTTAAAGTAAAGATCGGTTTGCTAAATAGAAATATCAATCTCGTAAATTGATAAATATAGATATCAATCTCGTAAATTGTTAATGTAGATATCAATCTCGTAAATTGATAAATATAGATATCAATCTCATAAATTGATAAATGTAGATATCATTCTCGTCATTTGATAAATGTAGATATCAATCTCGTAAATTGATAAATGTAGATATCAATCTCGTAAATTGATAAATGTAGATATCAATCTCGTAAATTGATAAATGTAGATATCATTCTCGTCAATTGATAAATGTAGATATCAATCTCGTAAATTGATATAGATATCAATCTCGTAAATTGATATAGATATCAATCTCGTAAATTGATAAATGTAGATATCATTCTCGTCATTTGATAAATGTAGATATCAATCTCGTAAATTGATAAATATAGATATCAATCTCATAAATTGATAAATGTAGATATCATTCTCGTCAATTGATAAATATAGATATCAATCTCGTAAATTGATAAATATAGATATCAATCTCGTAAATTGATAAATGTAGATATCATTCTCGTCATTTTATAAATGTAGATATCAATCTCGTAAATTGATAAATATAGATATCAATCTCATAAATTGATAAATGTAGATATCATTCTCGTCAATTGATAAATATAGATATCAATCTCGTAAATTGATAAATATAGATATCAATCTCGTAAATTGATAAATGTAGATATTCTCGTCAATTGATAAATATAGATATCAATCTCGTCAATTGATAAATATAGATATCAATCTCGTCAATTGATAAATATAGATATCAATCTCGTAAATTGATATATGTATCAATCAAGTAAATTGATATATGTATCAATCAAGTAAATTGATAAATATAGATATCAATCTCGTAAATTGATAAATGTAGATATCATTCTCGTAAATTGATAAATATAGATATCAGTCTTTTAAATTGATAAGTATAGATATCAATCTCGTAAATTGATAAATGTAGATATCATTCTCGTCAATTGATAAATATAGATATCAATCTCGTAAATTGATATATGTATCAATCAAGTAAATTGATAAATATAGATATCAATCTCGTAAATTGATAAATGTAGATATCATTCTCGTCAATTGATAAATATAGATATCAATCTCGTAAATTGATAAATATAGATATTAATCTCGTAAATTGATAAATGTAGATATCATTCTCGTCAATTGATATATATAGATATCAATCTCATAAATTGATAAATATAGATATCAATCTCGTAAATTGATAAATATAGATATCAATCTCGTAAATTGATAAATGTAGATATCATTCTCGTCAATTGATAAATATAGATATCAATCTCGTCAATTGATAAATATAGATATCAATCTCGTAAATTGATATATGTATCAATCAAGTAAATTGATAAATACAGATATCAATCTCGTAAATTGTTAAATATAGATATCAATCTCGTAAATTGATATATGTATCAATCAAGTAAATTGATAAATATAGATATCAATCTCGTAAATTGTTAAATATAGATATCAATCTCGTAAATTGATATATGTATCAATCTCGTAAATTGTTAAATATAGATATCAATCTCGTAAATTGTTAAATATAGATATCAATCTCGTAAATAAAAAATCTGTTTGCTAAATAGAAATATCATTCTCGTAAATTGATAGATAGAAATGTCAATCTCGTAAATAAAAAAAATCTGTTTGATAAATAGAAATATCATTCTCGTAAATTGATAAATATAAATATCAATCTCGTAAATGAAAAAAAATCTTTTTGCTAAACTTAAATATGAATCGCGTGAAAAATATTTCGAATGCCAAATGAGCAATTAATTAGAATATCAAATGAGAAAAAACAGGTTGCTAAATGATGATTATCAGGTTCTCTAAGATATTTGCTAAAGGTTTAACAAATAAGGTTTCTAAATGGAAATAAAGTATGTTGGTATTTTTAGAAATATTTTTGCCAAATATATAAGTGACTAATCCCAAATCACTTTTGGTTGCCAAGTTTTCAAAAATATACAGGTTGTGTCAACAGATTTCATCTTGACAGTATTCTATTTACTGACTTCATTCACCTCCCACATTTCCCCTTCAACCATGTATCTTTCCATCTACTATCATTGGTTAATTTTTTTTGTATTTTTCCTCTCCATTCCTTCTTCCTGGTTTCTTTGTTTTTTCTTCTATTAGATGTCTTCTTCATTGTCGTCAGAATTTAGTATTTGTTAAATATACATTATACAGTAATTACCAATAGATCATTGAAGTAGGCCACTGAGTTGACTTTCAAAACCTTTTAATTTAGCTGGTTCCGACATATTCTTAAGGGTTAGATCGGATCTTATTCAACATTTAACGTCTCCTTATGAATTTAGAGTAAACTGAAAATGTTGAACATTCTGACACTTCATCCTATCGATTTAGTTTCAGTATTTGATAGACATTGTTGAATTAATGTGGTAAATCAAATGCTCGATCACCAAGTTATATATCGATTATTTGAGCCTTATCGAGCACATGACTTTTTTTTTTTTTTTTTTTTTTGCACATCACCAATCTTCTAACTCACCTCCCCCGTATTCCCTCCCTCACCCCCCCTTCCCCTCACCCCCCTTCCCCCATCTTCCACTCCCCTTATATCCTCTCAACGTCGTCGTCACTTGGATTTGTGCCTTTCTATTTTTTCATCTAACCAACACCCACTTCCCTAGAAGTGACGCCAGACAGGGCTCGTTTCTCATAATAATCCCGCATAAGCGGAAAAGTTTTTTTTTTATTTCTTTTAAAGAAGTCTTTTGCTCGAAGAGTTTCAACTTGACCAGTAAGAACACTTTGTAAGAAATATCACG
>NC_090759.1:13870793-13888293 GCF_036898095.1 Palaemon carinicauda | reverse complement strand
TGCAATAGGAAGTAATCAGTCTTATTGGGAGACCCTCACGCCGCGGGGAATTCGTTTTTATGTCTGATAATAACGGGACGGGCGTTATCAATGGTATTGATAACACATTTGCAATTGCACTCCTACGCAATTTGGAACACGTGAATGTTAGGGTTTCCGACCTTTAAATGAGGTATTCGGTCTTGGCTGATGGATTAGTAATTAAAATTTCATATACCTTATACTCAAAACTCTCTCTCTCTCTCTCTCTCTCTCTCTCTCTCTCTCTCTCTCTCTCTCTCTCTCTCTCCTCTCTCCTCTCTCTCTCTCTCTCTCTCTCTACCATCATTGGGAAAATTTATGAAAATTCACGGTGATTAACATTTAATTGAATTCAAAATCGATGACTCGTTGTGGCCTCTTGGTTTTGAGAGTTGGATGTAGTATGTTGAGTCTTGATGTATTGTGTTTACTTTGACTTTGAGAATTACATTTTGGACGTCAAGCGATGTACACTTAATACATTTTCTTCAATTATAGGTTATTCATTCGGTTTGTGCTGTTTTGATATTATCCCCGTATTATTGTTGTTGTTGTTGTTGTGGTGGTGGTGGTTGTTATTGTTATTGTTATTATTTTATTAAAAATTATTACTGGCAATTGGAAAGTTCAAGTGCCAGATAGATGTCACTGAAACAGCAATCATTTTAATGAAACATGATTGACAGAGGGTCTTACCGAAATATTATTATTATTATTATTATTATTATTATTATTATTATTTTTATTATCACATGACAAACTGCAGCCCTTGTCGGATAAACAAGTCACAAGTTTAACTATAAAACGTAACCAGGTGCGTTGTAATGATTTATTTACGAGAGAAGTGAAGAGTGTCTGTCCTTGATGACTCTCGAAGCGTAACTTATTTTTTTTTCCTTGTATTGTTTTTTATTCTGTGGAAACTAACGTGACTTGCGAGTCTGAGGAAGCCAGCGTTGTCCATTGGTTGTCTTCGCAGAGACTCGTTCCAGTTAACTTGGACTAGCTCTCGAATCTGGATTTGTTGTCGCTGGAGTTGTATAGTATAGTATAGTATAGTATAGTAATTACAAAGTGGCAATATATGTGTGTGTGTATATATATATATATATATATATAGAGAGAGAGAGAGAGAGAGAGAGAGAGAGAGAGAGAGAGAGAGAGAGAGAGAGAGAGAGACTGGCGTCAATAGGCGTAGAAGGAGATACACACACACACACACATATATATACATATGTATATATATATATATATATATATATATATATATATATATATATATATAAACTGTTACACTGAGCGGCATTACCAAATGATGACTCCTCGGTCTCCCCGTCCTTCGGAAAAGGTGGGAAATGGACTACACTAGGAGGATTAATACTGTGGCCGGGTTAGATGCGGCGCTGGGGTACCCGGAAAGGGTGTTAGGAAAGAGCGAGTTGGTGGGAAGGGTTAAACCTGTGTGCTTCATATATATTTGAATATTTAGCCGTCTTTTTTGACGGGTTGCGTACAATAGTTACAGTATAGTAAAGCCTTCGGTTATGTCAGTGTAGGGTTTTAATGGAAGTTAGAGGATTTGTTTAATAAATTGACAGATAGTACTCTATAATTTTCTTGATTATTTTATTGTTTGAAAAAAATAAATTAGTTGAGAAAAACTTTGGTGTTACGTTACAGAAGGATTATGAAAAATCTATTGAGCGAATTCGGAAGAAACAATTTTATTTTCTATCGGATTTTTCTGTGAGGAAGAATTCTTAAAATGTTTCATTTTCATTGGGTCACTGAAAAGAACAGTTATTCAGGTGAATTTTGCCATTCAGGTTATCATAAAGCTGGTATTGATAAAGTTTTCTTCCTTTTTAGAGAACAAATTCTAGAGTTTGTGCCAAGATTCCCTTCGGATAATTGATAGTTTATTTACATTCGAATGTGGTATTGGAATTAACTTCAGTCCTTGAGTCTTTTATACTCGATTTAATCCAGATATATCCAATAGGTAAATTAATTACATTACACCTTTAAAGTTTGATAATGGCATTACACCTTCGAAGTTTGAGATTTTCAATAAGTATATTAATTACATTACACCGAAGTTTGATATTTTCAATAGGTATATTAATGACATTACACCTTCGAAGTTTGATATTTTCAATAGGTATATTAATTACAATACACCTTTTAAGTTTGATAATGGCATTGCACATTCTACAAGTTTGTTTTGGTTTGATGTTTAAACCGGAGATCTATACAAGAGCGAGCTGGAAGATTATGGGCCGTAATATATCTTACCTGGAAGAGCTGCTGGCAAGGAGTTCCTGGCGGAAGTGGTCATTACGAACATGACGCACCCAGGTAGGAGGAGAGGTGTCGGTTCGTACGCATTCAGGTGGACGCCTACGCCATTAAGAGTTGCGTTACTATGTTGTTGTTGTTATTATTACTGCTATTGCTATTATTATTATCCTTAGTGTAAGTGACCCGTCAAAAATGACGGTTAAATATTTAGATAGATAAGCAGCCAGATTCAATCATGCCCTCCCACCCTCTCCTCCCTACCCGAGGGACGTGGAGAGACCTGGGAGGTTTATTTTTCTTCCAAGGGAGAGACCGAGTAATCATACGTTGGGCAATGCTGCTCAGCGTGACAAGAAAGACATATATATATATATATATATATATATATATATATATATATTATAATTTATAATGCATAGTCAGGTATTTGCTCTTTATTATATACGGGGATTATGATATTACTGAGTTTTGTTATTGTAATTATTATTAATAATATAAGAAAAACTGTAGTCTTAGTTCGAAAACAAATTGCTGTATGGGTTAGGGACGGGCCCGATAAGAAAAACGGCCTCGTGCGAAATAGGAACTAGAGAAGTAAATGATAAATATAAAATTAAAAAGGAAAATAAAATAACGATAAATTACAAAGTAAAATAAACAAAATTTTGTTTTTACAAGATTATTCCCTTATTATTTTTATTATTGTTAATACTATTATTATTGTTATTACTACTACTACTACTACTACAACCCTAGTTGGAAAAGCAGGTTGCTCTAAGCCCAAGGGCTCCAATAAGGAAAGATAGCCCAGCGAGGAAAGCAAATAGATAAACTACATCAAAAGTAATGGAGAGTTGAAATAAAACACTTTATGAACAGTAGCAACATTAAAACAAATCCTTCATATCTAAACTATAAAGAGATTTATGGCAGCCTGTTCAACATAAAAACATTCGCTGCACCTTTGAACAGTTCAGTGTAATCGCCAGTGGTTTCCAACGGTGTTTTGCAGGTTTCAGTGGTTTCTACGATGTAACTTGGCCTTGAAATGTCTGTTCCTGTTAACCTCAAGGACATCTTACGTTTAGTTTGGTCCGATAGAAAATGTCACGGTAAACGCTTGTGTTGTAGGAGAACGAATTGTTCAAGGAATCCACATACTCGTGAGATTGATTTCTTTTGTTGTACAGATCGTAATATAATATATATGTATACATACACTAGATATATATATATATATATATATATATTTATATATATATATATATATATACATACTGTATGTAAGTATGTGTCTATGTATAGAGAGCTATCTGTGGTAAAAGATGAGTGCCAACAACATTCGATATAATTTACATAATCCTTGCAAAGTAAACGTAATCTGTAATTTTCCAGTGGACTGCTCCTTAATTTCGTGTTAAACCTTCGAGATAACTGGAAACAGTGGAAAAATTATTTACTCCGGAAAAAAAGATTGCAAACGAGATTAAGACCTCCCTTTTTTTTTTTTCCCCCAAGGTTTCTTCTATTGGAATATGGAAAGTAATGACCGTAATTTGTAAAGGCTTCTTCTGCCACCTTCTCGCGTTTAAATTGAATAGAGTTGCATGTCCATTGCTAATATATGTAGATATCTTGCCTTCTCATGAATAACATATTAGTTCACCAGCTTATTCCAGGATCTCTATGTAGCAGTAAAGAGAGAGGGATGCATCAGAATTTTTGTTTATTACCAACACACTATATGTTTAGTAATTTTTTTTATTATAATTGTAGGCTATATGATCCTTTATCCTTTCATCAATAGAATTTTAGAACTTGCCATTTGAAATAGTTGATATAGTTTTATGTCAACAAATTTTCAAGCTAAGCTGAAAGTAAAGCTACAGTATAATCTAAGCAGAAGTTAAGCCATAAGCTAAGGTGAAGCTAAAGCTATAAGCTAAGCTAAAGTTATAAGCAAGCTAAAGCTATAAGCTAAGCTGAAGCTGAAATTAAAGCTATAAGATAAGCTGAAGCTAAAGCTATAAGTTATGCCGAAACTAAAGCTTTAAGCTAATCTGAAGCTAAAGTTTGAACCTAAGCAAGATCTTTATTCGCAACTCCGTAGAGTTTTGTCAGGTGTCTCTTGCATAAGTTGCGTGTTGTATTTCTGCTTTTCAAGTGTCGCGAAGGTTAGTAGATCGCCTTGTCCACAAAGTGCTATCTCTTCAGTGTCTACCCTTCCCCTAAGGATCACTAATAGTAAAGACTTTTTCTTTGCTACGTTTTACTTAACATCAGTTTATTCTGACTCATTGTGGAACACGAGCGTCTCAAAACCCCAAGAGACTGCCTGAAATTGTATTCTCTGGCTCGTTAATTCGACCGTAAAGTAAGATTAAATTCTTATTTGAACCCGAAATATGCTTTTATAGTTCACAGTTATGGCAAAGGGTAAATTGTTAAATGATAGTTGACCCACAAATATGACCTCGGGATTTACTCTCAGACGATTGGCTCTCACATCATTAATTCATGTTTGACCCCATTCTGCTCATTGGATATGCAGTAGTAGTGGGTCATGTCTATAATTAGCCTTTGATTTCTTCTTTTAAAATTTCTTTAATGGAGTCTTTTTATCATTTAATCAGTCTGTTTATTCTTAGAGATAAATAGATACTATAGTTAATTCTTTTTAGTGAGGCAGATTTGCACTTGACTCTCAGAGTGCCCTTTTAGCTTGGAAAAGTTTCCTGATCGCTGATTGCTTGGACAAGATGATTCTAACCAATCAGATAGCAGGAAACTTTTCCGAGGGTAAATACGCCTCATTAAAAAAAATTGAATATAATATTGGTTAGATATTATTTTAGCGATATTATTAAACCATTTGCTTTAAATTGGTTTAGTATTAGCTTGCTTGGTCATAGTTTTATTTTGGGTACAACCTTGGTACAGTTACATTTTGATTCCCGTGGACAAAATCTATATCTAGTGTCCGTGTTAGTTAACACAGTAACTTGAATCTTTGATGATTCAATCGACTAGATTTTTGACGTTTTCTACTGCCACTCTTCAGGATTTTTCTCTTCAACTCAGTGGCCTTGGACATGGCCTCATAGAAAAATCAGCTATGACGCTGCTCCCTATAGAATATTTTCATTTACGCTTAAGAATCATAATTATCCAGTCTTTCCTTATGTACTCTCTCTCTCTCTCTCTCCAGGAAAATATGTATTTCTCTCTCCAGGAAAATATGTATCTCTCTCTCTCTCTCTCTCTCTCTCTCTCTCTCTCTCTCTCATGGAAAATATGTTAGATATAAAACAAACGGAGCAATCCATCCCTTAACCCTTAAGAGCAAACAAATCGAGAGACGAAGAAGGGCATCGTGTAAATATTGACCCTAACCAAAAGGAACAGCTTGCCTCTAACTGCCCCCCCCCCCCCTTTAACTTGCCCTTCCTTTTAGGAATGACGTCATGTTCCACCCTTGTTCAACGCTGTTATTACCATGGCTTCCATGCTACCATCTCCATAAAGTAAGACGCCTATGCAAACCAATTTGCAATGGGGTGTGTGCTAATTTGCATGGGGCTGTTTTGGCCCACCCCGGCCATTTTTGACGTGGCCCACGTACAAACACGCAAATTGCTGTGGGATACACTCATTGCTGTTATCTGTCATGCATGTACGGACCACGTGCGTTTTCCATAATATGCAAATTATAAAATACTGCGGACTTGGGACAGGCATTAAAATCGATAGGGGAGAGAGAGAGAGAGAGAGAGAGAGAGAGAGAGAGAGAGAGAGTAGTAGTAGTAGTAGTAATTTTTAAGATTTAGTAAATGTAAAATAAGTCCTTTCATAATTAAATTTGAAGACCTTAACGTTTTCCTAAGGTAATGTGTTACCCAATGTTTCTGATGTGATAACCTGGCCCCAAGCATATCTTAAAGTCTCTCTCTCTCTCTCTCTCTCTCTCTCTCTCTCTCTCTCTCTCTCTCTCTCTCTCTCTCTCTCTCTCCTGATGTTCTTCATGAGACGAGTGACCTCACCACGTCATTATGATCGATACGGTTCCCCCTTTATCCTGGCGCCAGATCGTCATTTTAGAGGATTGTTAAGGATAGGTAATCTCTCTCTCTCTCTCTCTCTCTCTCTCTCTCTCTCTCTCTCTCTCTCTCTCTCTCTCTCTCTCTCTCGACGAAACACACCTGGTGCTGATGGGAACATCTGCCTTATAGGAAAGACATGCAGTTCCTCATTATTGTGTACAGTACGTGATGATGTTTATTTTATCAGTATATCCTGTGCTGAGGATTGGAAAGAAAAATAACACAGATTGTTATACAGTAAGGGGGATTTTATATATCTGTAGCTTATTTTAACTTTTTGATTATTAAGTATTCTTTTATTTATGTAAACTAATTTGTATTTACTTCATGGTAATATTTTTAACTTTTGATTGACTAGCCTTTTTTAATCTTTTTATTTTTTAACGCTAATTCAAATTGCCTTTTATGTAACTTTGTTGCTGTTGTTTTTAGGAATCAGGATAATGGGTGTTTATTATTTTTAATTCGGGATCTCGTATTATAAACATTTTACTGCCATTCAAACTACCCATGGATTTATATTCTTTGTAAACTATCTTTTTTTTTTCTTAGCGGCCAGCCTCTCGCTTTATATAACTATCATTCTATCTACCATGGGACTTCTCCCATTTCGGTAGGTAGCCGAGATCCAAAAGGAGACAAAAAGGGATTTTTTTTTTTATTTTACTTGTTTCTTCTTGCCCGACGATGACTCGGCCGAGTTTGGTAGAACTGCTAGGGTTCCCCCTGCTCACACACTGGTCTTATTATTATGATACTCACCGTTAAATAGATAACTGTCCATTCCAGACCTCAATTTTTGCCCATTGGCTTAAAATGTCATGGATCGATTAACTCTAAATTTAGGAAATACATAGAAATAAAGTTATTCCTGTTATTCGTCTTCATGTTGAAGTGTAATAATTTTCATCATCGCCATCATCTCTTCTTACGCCTATTGACGCAAAGGGCCTCGGTTAGATTTCACCAGTCGTCTCTATCTTGATCTCCTACTTCACGCCTCATAGTCCTCAGCCATATGAGCCTGGGTCTTCCAACTCTTCTAGTGCCTTGTGGAGCCCATCTGAACGTTTGGTGAACAAATCTCTCTTGGGAAGTGCGAAGAGCATGCCCAAACCATCTCCATTTTCCCCTCACCCCTCATCATGATATCATCCACATATGGCACTTGGATAATCTCTCTTATAGTTTCATTTCTAATCCTGACTTTCTATTCAACTCCCAATATCCTTCTGAGGTCTTTGTTCTCAAATCAATTAAATCTATTGGAGATTGTTTCATTGTCATATTTTTAGCCGCCTCACCCCATTCATGTTTCCTAGTAAAAAGGTTTGAAGCACCTGATGTTTGCTGTAGTCTGGGGAACCAGTATGACATCCCCAGCTGACTTTGTCACACCCCTGTACTAAATCGATTTTGCAACTTCCTCAGTCTGACGTGTTCAGTGGGATATCGTGTCTAGGGCAATGATTTCCATGCTGCATCAATATCTCTTCCCCCCTGTCCTAGACTACATTTACCCCTAATCTAGTTTTGTTCTTGCTGTGTAGATAATAGCCGGTTGAGATGTACAATTTTCGTTAACATTGATCTGCATTATGTTAACGCGTCTGTTGAATCGTTTGATCTATTTTTACCGATTATTATTGTTTTCTTGTATGAGTCTTCAAGTATTTAGAGGCGTATTTTACCAAAGTCCGGGATATTAAATTATTATTATTATTATTACTATTATTATTATTATTAGCTAAGGTACAGCCCTAATTGGAAAAACAGGATGCTACAAGCCCAAGGTCTCCAACAGGGAAAACTTGCCCAGTGAGGAAAAGAAATAAGGAAATAAACTATATTTGAAAAGTAATTAATATAAAAAACTTGTATAAAATATTCTAAGAACAGTAACGACGTTGAAATAGATCTGTCATAAATAAACTAAGTAGAGAAACTTACCTCAACCTGTTCAACATTAAATCATTCTCTGCACGTTTTAATTACTGAAGTTCACCAATTCATCTGCCAGATTAGGATGGTCATTCCACAATCTGGTCACACCTGGAATAAAACTTCTAGCATACTGTGTAGTATTGAGTCTTATCGTGGAAAAAGCATAGCTGATAAAAATAACTGCATAATTAGTACAATGTACATGATGGTTTCATTTCGAGTTATTGAATATTTTTCGTTTTTTACCCAAAGTTTAATTAATAGTTATTCTGGCATTTTTGCCTAGACCGTCAGGATTTTGAATTCGTGGATGACTGGAAGGTTCTCTCTCTCTCTCTCTCTCTCTCTCTCTCTCTCTCTCTCTCTCTCTCTCTCTCTCTCTCTCTCTCTCTCTCTCTCTCTCTCTCTCTCTCTCTGGTCTAAAATATCGTTTTACACACGCATATATATATATATCACTCCATGTTGTTATTTTTTCGTTTTTTATTAAAGGTCTTATATTTTATCATAGTTTGTTGTGCTTTGGAAGATGAATAAATTTTCATGAATTGACGCGTCTATGTCAGGATTGGTGTCTTCTCGGTAATCTACTATTGAAGAAAATGAAGTTCTTCTAAGCAACACTCAACACTAATAGTCATTATCATTTCTGTGCTTATTAACGTAGCAGAACTTGATTTAGGTTATTAATATCTGGAAGTCCATCGTAGTCCGTTGTCATTTTTATGTAGAATACAAAGGTTGTTGGTCTGGAAGTTTTTGGAATGAAGGATTGCTAGACAATATAATGGCTCTTATGCTCTGTTAAAGTCTTGCTTATATTCGTGCCGTATAAGTAGCACATGGTTTGTCATTACTACATCTGTTTCATTCATCAGTGATATTGCCTAGAAGTATGTCTCTGTCTGTAACTGTAGGTTTTAATGCTGATGCCGTAGTATCTTGTACGACTTACGTCACTTTTGCTACATTCCAATAAAGCCAAAAGTCATGAAATTGACTCGTGTCTTCTGGCATAGTCACCCAGTGGGCCAGTGCTTCTCTAGCAAAATCTAGGATTACTACAAAGCCCAAGGAACCTAGGGTCTTCCCCAGAAGTACTTTTTTTTTTTTTTTTTAATATCGTTTGAGATATTTTCGTGTCTTCTATGTCCAGTGAAGCAGTAAATTGTAGGATCCCACAGCAGGACCTTCATGGTTTGACTCGTAAATCAAATGAAATGATGACACTTTTAGAGTCACTGAATTTTACAGCAATCATTTGTGGATTGTGATTTTAACCCTAAAATAACCATGAGGTTAATAGAAGTTACTCCCGAAGAAAGTAGGATTCTTTTCGGGGTATAGTAAAGATAATGGTGTCTATTACCCCCTCTTGTAATGAATGGTACATTTGCCAAGACATCTTGTTTGACATGGTTTAATCTTGGTGCGACTGGTATCGGCGGTGGTGCTGGATTATGTTCATCACAGAAGTCTCCCATAACACCTTGCTTTCCACAGAATTTCCTGCGTGATTTTTGAAGTTCTTCACTTATAATGTGATGGAATGTTGTCTGTTGGCTCTGTTGGCTAACAGTACTCCTTGTTAAATATTGACGCTGCCATGAATCACAGCAGTTTCAGAAATATTACGACCACCTTTGACCAAAATCCATATCCAGTGGGGTGCAGGAGTAAGTTACTCAGCAAAGAAAGAACGCAAGGCAGCTAATTGAACTTTTGCCTGGCGAAGCCCAATGCTTTTACAAAAAGAGATATCCAGAACCAAAATGCGTCCAGAAACTTATATGATGCATATGCCACTGGCGATTGACCCAATATGACCAGAATTCTTGAAGGGGAAAAATCTGAAATTCATGTTGATTGGGAAGACGTAAAATTAAATTTTACTTTGTGGTAAAATAAAAACAATTAATTGAAAATAGAATAAATTTCTTTTATAAATGTGAACCTTGGCAGGTTTTCATAACGAAATCCATATATTCAACTTGCACAGTTTGAAGACTACTGCTTATCTTAAGGCTGTAGGATCGTATGTCCCTCTAGATTCAGCTTATACTTTCATTGAAGTTAGACACGTTATAATGAAAAAGGATTTGACTCTACTTGATTATTTTTTATAATCTGCCCAATTACTTTTTGTAATGCAAATATACAATTACTGAATGACATACATCAAAATCAGTATTAGACTTAACTTGATTAACCCTCTGATATAACCGAGTATATTTGGTCTTACATAACTACGTCTTCAAGTTGAGATGAATACCCAATTATGTAAGAGTTAATACGCATTAACCGAAAGGACATGGAAGCTTAGATTTTATACGACCAAATAGAACTGTAATACAAGGAAAAGTAAGTTGAGGTTGATAATGTTTAAATAAGGGAATTTACAAGCCATTGTATAATACCGTAATAACTCTTTGCTTCTCTTAGCAAATCATGTTTTATTTGAGAATAAATAAAAGAAAAAAAGAAACATGGAAATCCTGGCCCTTCCCACCAATGGATTTCAATCCACTTTTGGTAATTGCTGGCTGTACTGGTGTATTTGTATACACGATTCAGAATACACTGACAGTCATATGCCTCCAAGTTTATTCGCAAAATATAATTTTTTTAAAATATTTTTATACATCTGGTTATTTATTTTATAGATTTTCTTTATTTTCCACAAGAAATGTATACATGGTATTATAGTTTTGTTACCCTGTGATAAAGTTCATGTTATAATACCGAAATTGGAGTTTGGGTTTCAGATTAATTAAAGTGAATTATGATTTTTTTACTTCAGGGTATAGCACTGTGATTACTAGTGTCAGGTGTTGATAAATCGCATGTGTTATTCGAACTCTTTACTGAAACTTGCGTTTGGGTTTCAGATTAATTACAGTTTGGTGAATCCTGATTTTTCTACTGTATGGTTTAGTATTTACTAGTGTTGGATTTTAAGTCGTATGTTATGTTTTCGAATAGTCACTGTGAGTTTACAGGTAAAGATTTTATTGTTCCGACAATAAAAGAGAGAGAGAGAGAGAGAGAGAGAGAGAGAGAGAGAGAGAGAGAGAGAGAGAGAGAGAGAGAGAGATTTTTATTTTATAAGGGAGATAATAAAGGTAATTGTTTATGAATTTCACAGGCGATAGATCGTCAAAAGTAAACTGAAGGGGAAATAACGAGAAGAGATTTCCTCTTCAGTAGTGCTTAAATGCTGTTAACGACTAAAGCTAATGTATTGTGCGAATCTTTTCTTTTTTTTACTCTTAAGAAAATTTACAGTTTACTTTTTCAAATATATATTTATAGTATATACATTAATACGCTTTGTGTTAGTTATCACAATGTGGTTGATAAATTAGGGAATATTGTAATTTGTATGGGCATTGTTAGAGATTATTGAACGGCTTTATCTTAGCTACTATGTGTGTGTGTGTTCGTGTGTGAAACGGTAGGAGCATCTGTTTTGTTTTATTTAATAGTTGATCAAGTAAAAAAGTTGAAAATAACGAAATTTTTGTTCTTGTTGAAGCAATATTTTGATTTTAAGGGAAATTGCGAAAACCATTGTTTCCATTGTTTTGATTTAGTATTTGGAGAGATATCTGACTGAGAATTGCCCTGTTTTGTCCAAGTTTTTTGTGCATGGTAGTTTTTTTTTTCTTTTTTATTAAAGGGAAATTGCGAAAACATTTGCTCTCATTGTTTTGAAAACTTTTCATGCCGTAGTTTGAGAGATATCTGATTGAGAGTCACTACTGTTCATATCCGTCAAGTAGAAAAAAAAATTAACATTAAGGCTTCATTTTAAGTGTAATGATCTTGTGCTGCATAAGGAAAGTACACTTGATGCAGAGTGATGTTCTTGCTGCCTAGTTTTGATATATCCATGTTTAACACTTCATCAGCTGTGTCCCTTTTCAGAAAAGGACGGATTTATTTTTATGCTTTTCACCGTGTGTTTTGTTGTCGTTGGTTTAGCAGAAGGTTCGACTGATGTGTTTACGGTTCCGAACCGTAATATTTTGAAGGGTGTCGTTATTGAAAACTGTATTTGATAGTCCAAGAACCTGCTTTGCATTCCTTCAGAAGCGGAAAACTCTCTTTGCATGGGCGCTTGGAGTATGCAGTTTTGAGGGAACCATTGCTGACGTGGAAGAAAATTATCCGAGGTTGAAAACAATAAAGAGAGATATGTCATTAGTGTATACAACTGCAATTTCCTCTCTGGGATGCTGAAGGCTGTAAAGAAATGACCTTAGGTAGCGTCGATTAAGTTTTACTACCATGGCGTTTCATATTTTGTGGTTGGAAACCTGTTTCTGGAGCTTATGGACAGGGGAAACATTTCTTTTTTTATCTGGAAAGGTTACCACATAATGACAAGTCATGCAAAGTTTTGCCTAATATCTTCGTCACAATGATATTTGGCTTCAATATTGTGAAGGAACGCTTTCAATTGGTTTTCTAGACGATTCAAGTTTTTATGCAATGTCTCAATTTGGGGCAGGTAATTTTGATAGTTCATGAACAATCCGTAGATTAGTATTATCGTATCAAGGGAATAGGTTTTTGTTAGTGACAATTATTTTTCCAATTGTTTCTTTGCCTTTATAGTCTTGTAAGAAGAACTGGGATGGCAGTAATTATATTATTTTACTGCAATTACTTTTTTTTCTGGTCCAGACCGGGTCATGAAAAAGTGCCTGGCTTGCATATAAAACATTTACAATTGAGCGTGTTTCGTTTAATGAATTTATGGATATTTTACAATATAAACTAACGTATCTGCTACAAAATTGAACAAGTACATTTGTTAATTTTCCTTATATTACTAAAAAAAATTTAAAACAAGGACATTAAGAAAGCAGGAAATACTTCTGTCCCTTAGTCTATACAAAATGATAATGAAACTAATGATAACCACCACTTTCAAGGGTTCCCTACAAAACATCACTTGGTCCCTCCTGTAGGTAAACGTAGATCTCACATAGAGACCAAAGTATAAGTCTATTTTCGGTGATAAATCTATTCTGAAGAATTGTTTTAATTAATTCATTCTCTCTTGTTTGGAGCATTGTTTTCCTGCCTGGTCTTCAGCTCCTGAATCTGATGTTAATTTGTTGAAAAAGAACTTCTCAGTTAAATTTTTTATTCTTGATTTTGATATTAATCTCTTCAGGCACCGTCGTTCAGATAGTTCATTATGCATGTTGCATAAGATTTGTCATAATTCTGTCCATCCTTTGCATGCAAATTTTCCCAAACAGTATCATCCTTCTCGTAATACTAGTTATGTAGTTAATTATAGGTCATACCGTATTTCTGCATGATAAGGTTCAATACTACACAGTATTCTAGAAGTTTTGGTCCAGCTATGACCAAGTTGTGGAATGATCTTCCTAATCGGACAGTTGAATCATTGGAACTTCAGAAGTTCAAATTTGCAGAGAATGTTTCATATGGAACAGGCTGACATAAATCTCTTTTCATCTTTATAGATGACAGATTTATTTGAACGTTGTTCCTGATTTTAGAATATTTTATATTGATTATGTATTACTTCTCCTGCACATGAATGGCAGAGGCAAGGGGCAGTGACAATGCCCTAGAGACTGACAATATATACTGTTCTTATGATCAGCGCCCAAGCCTCCTCTCCATCCAAGAAGCTAGGACTATGGCTGCTGATGACTCATCAGGGAGACCAATACCCTCCCCCAAACACCCCTTCCTTAGCTCACAAGGATGGTGAAGTTGCAGACACTACAAAAAATTATTGAGTTTGTGCTGGACTCGAAGTACGGCAGATCTACAGGCAGGGACGTTTCTAATAGTCCACCGCAACCATAGGGTTGTAGCTTGTCTAGTAGAAATAATAATACATGTTTTATTAGTTTATTGAAAGTTAGGAAGCTACGAAAAAATATAGGCTCCAATGAATTTGAGACTTCGAGAAGTTACTGTATAAAACACGAACCAGATACACTTTGTCGGTTAGACCCAGGTGTTCCTGAGCAAGGAGACTGTTAGACTCAGATTTTCCATGACTAGTGACAAATATTGAAACTAACCGTTAGCTGTAAGGAACTATTAGACCTAGGTGTTATTTTTTTAGCAGGAACGAGTATTAAAACCAACCATCAAAACTAGAAAATCTTTAAGTAGTGTTAAATGGACTAATAGATTTACATGTAGGTTTTCATGAGCAGAGTTGAGTACCAAAACCAATAGTTAGAGCTAGGAATTCATGAGGAGAGTCAATAAATCAGCTATATGTGTGAAGTAATGAATGATTAATATAACTAACTGCATACTAAGTACTACGTGCAGGATTGTACAAGATCTAAGGGTCAGCATTATGAAAGATCTTATGCAACATGCACAAAGAACTAACTGAACGACGGTGCCAGAGATTAATATCCAGATTAATCTTTTTATATTGAACTCCTCCAAATGTTACTCAGATTTTGATGAATCTTTAATTTGATGAAGTCGTCTATATCGTTGTTAAATCAGGGTTTCAAAACCCGAAATTTAAGGTTATATTAAATTTAAATGTTTGTTTTGTTTTTCAATTGCTCTTATATTGGTAGACCGTTGTCATCGAGAGAGAGAGAGAGAGAGAGAGAGAGAGAGAGAGAGAGCGTCCATATAACAGCTGTCGATGTTTTGGGGAGTCCGGTCTTTTTTTCTCTCTCTCTCAACCAGCTGTCCGTCATGAGAATATCCATATCCTAGTTCCTTCTTTCTCGTTCTTCCTTTCGATTGACAAAACGTTTTTAATGGAGTCTGTAGAAGGAAATGCGCCAAATGTTATTCTGTTAGTCTTTAGGACTTTTAACAATGCGATGATGATGTTATTGTAGGTTAAGCCAAAGTAACACTGGCTGAGGCTCACTAAAATAGCGTTAAGATTATTAAGATTTGAATTGCAAATAGAAGAGCCTATAGTCCATTTCTTTTAGCGATGCATATTTGCACCGACTCGCGGCGATGCCCTTTTAGCTCGGAAAAGTTTCCTGTTAGCTGATTGGTTAGAATTATCTTGTCCAACCAATCAGCGATCCTGAAACTTTTCCGAGCTAAAAGGGCACCGCTGCGAGTCGGTGCAAATATGCATCGCTAAAAGAAATGGACTATAGTGGGACCTCTCGTCTGCTGGTTCGAGGTTCCAGACCCGCTCGAGCTCGATACTTTGTTGTAGTGTCTGCAATCTGGCTATCCTTTTTAGCTAGGGATGGGGAGTTTAGGGCTAACCCTCAGGTCTACCTGCTGGCTCATCTTTTAGTGTTGAAGCCAGTGATTTTAGCCTCCCTGATTCCTAATTCATGAAACCCATCTAATACAATTTTTCAATCTGTTACGTCTTCGTTTTTAAGGCTTTGTCTCGATTATTATTATTATTATTACTAAATGCTAAGCTACAACCCCAGTTGGAAAAGCAGGATGCTATAAGCCCAGGGGCCCCAACAGAGAAAATAGCCCAATGAGGAAAGGAAACAATGAAAAATTAAATATTTTAAAGAATAGTAACATTAAAATAAATATTTCCAATATAAACTATAAAAACTTTAACAAAACAAGAAGAAGAGAAAGTAGATCGAATAGTGTGCCCGAGTGTACCCTCAAGCAAGAGAACTCTAACCCAAGACAGTGGAAGACCATGGTACAGAGGCTATGGCACTACCTAAGACTAGAGAACAATGGTTTGATTTTGGAGTGTCTTTCTCCTAGAAGACCTGCTTACCATAGCTACAGAGTCTCTTCTACCCATATCAAGAGGAAAGTAGCCACTGAACAATTACAGTGCAGTAGTTAACCTCTTTGGTGAAGAAGAATTGTTTGGTAATCTCAGTGTTGTCAGGTGTATGAGGACAGAGGAGAATCTGTAAAGAATAGGCCAGACTATTCGGTGTATGTGTAGGCAAAGGAAAAGAACTGTAACCAGAGAGAAGGATCCAATGTATTACTGTCTGGCCAGTCAAAGGACCCCATAACTCTCTAGCGGTAGTATTTCAACGGGCGGCTGGTGCCATGGCCAATCTACTACCTACAATGTTTACTCTCTCTCTCTCTCTCTCTCTCTCTCTCTCTCTCTCTCTCTCTCTCTCTCTCTCTCTCTCTCTCTCACAGTAATTTTTATACTTTATTACTGCGTTGTCGTGGATTATTTTCTTTTATTACTAATGACGTCAATAATAGTTATATGCCCTTGAGTAAAGTAACTCTACTCAAGTAATTTAGAGTCATTCCGTTAATTATTGCCAAGTTTATTTATGAAAGAAGATAGGACTGAGCTTGGAGTTGGGATCTTGAATGAGGAATTCTTCAATAAAAAGTATATAATATTAGTGAAGTGTACCTCTAAAAGTAACTGAAGTATTACCCTTAATATTGATTTATTTCAGTGGCTTAAGTTATCCTTAAGCAATTTTTTTTATATAAATATTTTAACATATCCTTCCACATAGAAATTAAATGAAGTTTATTTATTAAGGTTCAAGGAGGGAACCTTAAGATACATGTATATCTAGACCAACTGCTGGCGTATGTATGTATGCATGTGTTTATCATATCATCCCGTATATGAATAAAGAATTCTTATGTGTATATGAAGTTAATGTATTTAGGTACAATGAGAGAAACCTTACGACTCATACATATATAGATGAACTAGTGTTTGCGTGTATGTATGTATGCTCGTAAGTTTGTGGATGGGTGGGGCGATTCATCCTGAAAGAGATGTCCTGTGACATGAGTCATGCGTGAGTCATTTCGCGCCAAACGATGAGTAATTCGAACACATTCAAGGCTGGGTTGGGTGTTTGGGTGAGGGAGGCGGCATGCCGTTTTGGCATGTCGAGCTTTGCTCGTTCATTTTATGCAATAATAAAATATTATTATGAGTGGTAGCTGCTTGTAATCAAATAGGCAGTTATTCTTAGAATTTTAATTACTTGATTTTATTATATTGTGTTTTTTTTATGCTTGGGATAAGTAGGCATAGTGTTCTTATGAGATTCTATCTTACTGAATACGTGGAAAGCTATAGATGTGTGTGCTTTTCCACGCGTATTTCCTATGGGGTCAAAGCTATAGGCCACATACGTACGTATGAAATAATAACA
>NC_090759.1:13823293-13865793 GCF_036898095.1 Palaemon carinicauda | reverse complement strand
AGAGATTTTGTTGTTGATTTGGGAATCCGTGAGAGATTTTGTTGTTGATTTGGGAATCCACGAGAGATTTTGTTGTTGATTTGGGAATCCGCGAGAGATTTTGTTGTTGATTTGGGAATCCACTAGAGATTTTGTTGTGTTGATTTGGGAATCCACTAGAGATTTTGTTGTGTTGATTTGGGAATCCGCGAGAGATTTTGTTGTTGATTTGGGAATCCGCTAGAGATTTTGTTGTTGATTTGGGAATCCGCTAGAGATTTTGTTGTTGATTTGGGAATCCGCTAGAGATTTTGTTGTCGATTTCGGAATCCGCTAGAGATTTTGTTGTGTTGATTTGGGAATCCGCGAGAGATTTTGTTGTGTTGATTTGGGAATCCGCGAGAGAATTTGTTTTGTTGATTTGGGAATCCGCGAGAGATTTTGTTGTTGATTTGGGAATCCGCGAGAGATTTTGTTGTTGATTTGGGAATCTGCGAGAGATTTTGTTGTTGATTTGGGAATCCGCGAGAGATTTTGTTGTTGATTTGGGAATCCGCGAGAGATTTTGTTGTTGATTTGGGAATCCGCGAGAGATTTTGTTGTTGATTTGGGATTCCGCGAGAGATTTTGTTGTTGAATTGGGAATCCGCGAGAGATTGTGTTTTTGATTTGGGAATCCATGAGAAATTTTGTTGTTGATTTGGGAATCGGCGAGAAATTTTGTTGTTGATTTGGGAATCCATGAGAGATTTTGTTGTTGATTTGGGAATCTGCGAGAGATTTTGATGTTGATTTGGGAATCCGCGAGAGATTTTGTTGTTGATTTGGGAATCCGCGAGAGATTTTGTTGTTGATTTGGGAATCGGCGAGAGATTTTGTTGTTGATTTGGGAATCCGCGAGAGATTTTGTTGTTGATTTGGGAATCCGCGAGAGATTTTGCTGTTGATTTGGGAATCCGCGAGAGATTTTGCTGTTGATTTGGGAATCCGCGAGAGATTTTGCTGTTGATTTGGGAATCCACGAGAGATTTTGCTGTTGATTTGGGAATCCACGAGAGATTTTGCTGTTGATTTGGGAATCCACGAGAGATTTTGTTGTTGATTTGGGAATACGCGAGAGATTTTGCTGTTGATTTGGGAATCCGCGAGAGATTTTTCTGTTGATTTGGGAATCCACGAGATATTTTAATGCGGAATAAGGAGCTTATTTTGATGGTCATTTATTGAGCGCAGAGGAGAGGCAAGTAATGTGAAAGTAGAGGAGACTGTATAGGGTTAATGCAACCCAGACGGTAAGGATTTTCAACAGTTTTGTTATTCTATTAGTAGCAGTAGTAGTGGTGTAATAGTTTTAATTGATATAGTGAAGATGAAGTAATTCTCTCTCTCTCTCTCTCTCTCTCTCTCTCTCTCTCTCTCTCTCTCTCTCTCTCTCTCTCATCGTGTACTGCAGCGTATCCTACACCACAGTGAACGTTTCATAAGAAGGGAGAACGTTTTAGATAACCAGTCATACAGCAGAGGTATATATTTATTGTAATTACCTCCATATCTTAAGTTTTATCTTTTTCAATATGGGTGTACATATTACATATCTATGGATATATACACATTTATATATGTATAGATGGATAGATAAGTTCATCATTGCTGTGATTTTTCTCGTGACATCTTATGATGCCTGTGGAAACCTGGTCACGGTAGGAATCCTCATTATACAGTATATACTTACTTTTATGGGTAAAAAAAAAACTATATATTTTGCATCCTTTTACTAAGGGCTGGTCCATAACAGCTATTTACACGAATACCCTGTTGTTAGGGTCTTGTTTAAATCTCTCCTTGGATTCTTGGAGTCTTGATGATTGTGGAAGGCCAGTGTTGGGTGCCCATTACCCCTCATTTGAAATGCTGATGCGATTGCATGTTTATACTCCCCCCCCCCCACCCATTCGTTCTCCCCCTCTCTCTATCTCTCTAATATATATATATATATATATATATATATATATATATATTTATATATATATTTATTTATATATATATTTATATATATATATATATATATATATATATATATATATTTATATATATTTATATATATACTGTATATATATATATATATATATATATATATATATATATATATATATATACATACATTTATATATATATTTATTTGTATATATATAGTTATTTATATATATATATATATATATATATATATATATATATTTTATATTTCTAGTCACGCTCACCTGTATTGCTAGAATTATAATTCACTCTGTCTATGCTCTTCCCTCAGGTAGAGTGGTTAAGAAGTAGTCATACCCTGGTGAGAAGGGGGTACAACGAGATTTACATTCTGAAACCACAATTGCCATGTTGTAGTTAGGAAAGGCGGAGGTGTGAGATGGATTGCATCTGCGTATAATTGTATGCATGAGTGTGCATATTTACCTTTGTTGCGGCAAACGTTATGTTATGATAGGTGTGTAGTTTGAATGTCTGTCTTTGTGTTTGTAATCCGATTAACTCAAAAACTGTTTTACCTAATTGAAATTTGGTGGGATCATTGGCCAGGGTCAAGGACAGTTTAATTAGATTTTGGGATTGATTGGGTCAAAGGTCAAGGTAATGAAAAGGTCAAAGCTAAAATGTGCATAATTTAATTGGCTCTCTTGTGATTTGAGATTGATTGGGTCCAAAGTCAAGGTAATAAACGTCTTTTTGCTCTATAGTGGTCAATATTATCCGATTTGCATGAGACTAGTGCCAAAATGTGCATGAATCAATTGCCTATCTTGTGATATTATTATTATTATTATTATTATTATTATTATTAAATGCTAAGCTACAACCCTAGTTGGAAAAGCAGGATGCTATAAGCCCAGGGGCCCCAACAGGGAAAATAGCCCAGTCAGGAAAGGAAATAAGGAAATAGGGAAAAATAAAATATTTTAGGAATAGTAACAATATTGAAATAAATATTTCCTATTTAACATATAAAAACTTTAACAGAACAAGAGGAATAGAAACTAGATAGAAAGGTGTGCCCGAGTGTACCCTCAAGCAAGAGGATCAAGGTTAAGATCACAGAATGGTCAAAAATTTCTTTTTATTACATCGTGGACAAATTCATGAAATTCGGGGAGATGATTGAACATGATCTAAGGACTATTTAATCAAATTTGGGAGTGATTGGGTCATTGGTCAAGGTCACGAAAAGGTAAAAAAAACGTCCTTTTGCTATATCGTGGTCAATTTTTATCCGATTTGCATGAATCTAGTGCCAAATTGTGCGCAATTCAATTGCCTATCTTGCTATATGGTGGGGTTTTTGAAGGTATACACTCTACCAAGTGCCCATTCTAGTTATCTAAATATTTAGCTGTCAATTTCGACTGGTCGCGTACACTAGTTCTGTATATAGTCGGATTTGGCGTCAAGGTCGTCTCCTCATATTTTCTTGATGTCTTATCGACAAGAGTCGTCTTCAACCAGGTTAGCAGAGCAGAGCTGAGACATTGTTAACCTTTAAGGCAATTGATGTATTTATATCCATTGATTCTATTGATCTCTTATGTTTCTTCTTTCTGCTTCTCGTTCCAAGTTACTGTTTATTTTGAGTTATTTTTTTCATATGCAACTCTTATATATATATATATATATATATATATATATATATATATATATATATATATATATATAAAATAAAGGCACTAGAAGAGTTGTAAGGCCCAGGCTTACATGGCTGTGGACTGAAAAAACGATTGGAGTAATGATTTAAAAGCTCAAGATAGAGATGACTGGCGAAATCTAACCGAGGCCCTTTACGTCAATAGCCGTAGGAGAAGAGCAGGATGATGATGATGTGTGTGTGTGTGTATATATATATATATATATATATATATATATATATATATATATATATATATATATATATATATATCCTACTCCAACAAATGCAGCCGCTTCTATTCCACTGCAGGACAAAGATCTCAGATTATGACCATTTTCATCACAACCCTGGCCACTGCTGATGGTGATGGTGGGAGACTTTAGTCTGATCGGTCACGGCAAGCCAAGTTAGCATGGAGGGGCCCTGACTATTACATCTTTGCTGATCATGGCAGATTAGCAAACTTTCATCACATTAAGGTATACCTACACAAAAATGGATATATATATATATATATATATATATATATATATATATATATATATATGTATATACACTGCCATAAGTGACAAGAACAAACTTTTCAAGGTTACGCCCCATCTTCATGAAAACTGATGAAATTGTTTGTAGTTTTATGAATTTTTATGACTGACTAAAATGTGTTCATTAAGTTTGTACTAAAGAGGTGACTGAACTATTTACGGGAAAGAAAGTAAGCAATTTCTCTCTCTCTCTCTCTCTCTCTCTCCTCTCTCTCCTCTCTCTCACTCTCTCTCCTCTCTCCTCTCTCTCTCTCTCCTCTCTCTCTCTCTCTCATTTAGTATTTATTACATAGTTTTACCATTATTTAATTACAGTATTGCATATAGAACTTATTCACCACTTGATCTATTTATCTTGAGATCTTGATAATACTCTGGTCATGTTTTGGTCCCAGGTGTAATAGGCGTTTTTATACGCCACTATTTCCGTGTTGACCACAGGGAGTCCTGTTGTTAGTGCGTTCATGGATCGCAGTCTGGGAGGGATGTGTGTGTGTTTGGTAGGGGTGGTGATCGTGTATGAAGAAGTGGAATGAATTGGGGGTTAGTGTGTGATGGGGGTGAGTATCCACACCACATGGCAGCAGCAAGAAAGGTCTTGGATGAAAGGATCGCATGTGTGTGTGTGTGTCATGAGCGTGAATGCGTTCACGCGTCGTCTTTGCATTCATTTTGCTTGAGATTGAATGTGTTTTATGTGTCTCTTTTACCATAAACGGAAGTATTATGAGTCGGTTGGAGGTACAGCTTTCAATCTTGAAGGGGGGAGGGGTGTTGGAGAGTCACGGTAAAGAGGGGGATCAAACTCCCCCAAGAGAGAATTCGGACGTGTGGACTAGGAGACCTAAGGTAGAGGGACGGGGTTGGTGGGGAGTGGTTACTCCTCCCGTAGTCATTCTGAGGGCTGACTAAATTCAGGCGCCACTCGCCAGTTCCCAGTTGCCCTGAAGCAGTGGATGTGTTGAGATAAAGGGGTTCTGCCTTCGAGTGTGCTTTGACCTCACCCCCTGGTGTGCCTTGGCGTCATTACGCTGCCCCTGCTTGGAAGTGTTAATTTTCTCGGTATTTCGAGCTCCTTTACGATTGTTTTATGTCCTTTTGTGTTTTAAAATGATTGGGGATGTAATAGTCTTCGACTTGTCTCCATCGGAAAGAATGTGAATTGTTTTAGTGCGAAATAATGTGATGCTAAATATTTTTTGTCATAATACGGCAATTCAGAAGAGAAAGAGAGAAGGAAAGAAGTTGAAGCGTTGATTTTGTGATCTTTGCATCGAGTCGATGTACAGTGACTCGGGGAGTCACCACCTAATGAGTCCTTGGAGCGTAAACAGCTAAAGATGAACAAGAGAAAGAAGAGGAGGTACTTGACAGAACTACCTCCTTCGTTCCTCCTCCCCCTCAGTGCCTCTCCCCATCCCCCCTTCCTACTGGCATCCATAACGCCTTGGTGTTCTTCGTCTTAACAGTTTCCAGATCCTGAAGGTGTGTAAGGTGATTAAAAACATCCTTTGGATCGATGATCCTCTCTGGATTCCATCTGACCTTGTGTGGAGTCACTCCTGAGGACGGAGTAGGATTCCAGCGGCTCCTTTCGCAACTGATGGAGGTAAGCGAAGGGCAAGAAGAAAGTTTTCGAAACTCGCTCGTAAAAGAGTTCTTATTGTTGAGATAGATTGCTCTCTCTCTCTCTCTCTCTCTCTCTCTCTCTCTCTCTCTCCTCTCTCTCTCTCTCTCTCTCTCGTTCAAATTGTGTGAAAATAACATTGTCACGTACTGGTTACCTGGATGTTTCAAGCACTGAAAATATCTCTCTCTCTCCTCTCTCTCCTCTCTCTCTCTCTCTCTCTCTCTCTCTCCTCTCTCTCTCTCTCTCCTCTCTCTCTCTCGTTCAAAATTGTGTGAAAGTAACATTGTCACGTACTGGTTACCTGGATGTTTCAAGCACTGAAAATCTCTCTCTCTCCTCTCTCTCTCTCCTCTCTCTCTCTCTCCTCTCTCTCTCTCTCTCTCTCTCTCTCTCTCTCGTACAATTTGTTTTTGATGAACGCAGATAACTATTTTGCCTTTCAACGTCTATTTGCTTACCACTATTGATTTTATTATCTCGAAATACGTCCGCGTGTTTGATTATAAAATTAGCATAACGTATTTGCAAATAATTGTAAATAAGGATAAGCATGGTTAACGTGGTAAAATGTACCCATCAAATGTTTTTATTGTGGTTATTGATGACGTACAGAGTCAGTAAAGGATAAAATCTCGGTCTCATTTAATGGTATGTTGCTCATGTAGATTCGTATCTAGTTTTGTATTGTGCAAGGTTCAGTCACTTTTCTCCATTGACTCGTGCGGAAACCCTCTTATTTTCTTTCGGCGTTTTGCTTGTATTCTTTTAAAAAGGGTTAGTAGGACACTGGTTGCTTTTCTACTTTAGTGATGTGATAATTATAGAGATTTATCGTTGGCGCTATTTTCAAAAGTCAAGATATGACTTTTAAAGAATACATTTACATTCTCTTGAGTGTTTTATGTCCGTTGATTTTTATAGCATTATGCATTAGTCTTTGTATTTTCAAAGCAGAAATCGACGCTTTTAATGCATTTATAGCTATTTTTTTTTTCATATAATTAGCTATTGTTAGTATATAATATTAATAAGGTATCTCAGTCGTAAATAGTCCCGATTTTGTTCTCTCTCCTCTCTCTCTCTCTCCTCTCTCTCTCTCTCTCTCTCTCTCTCTCTCTCTCTCTCTCTCTCTCTCTCTCTCTCATTTCATCTATAGTAATTTTAATACTCCCTAGATATTTCCTTATATCATAAATAATTAATCCTATTCTTATACTTCTGAATGAGTTGATATCAACAGCTTCAAACTCTCTCTCTCTCTCTCTCTCTCTCTCTCTCTCTCTCTCTCTCTCTCTCTCTCTCCTCTCTCTCTCTCTCGTGTGTATTACGCACTAATGAAACTCCAATGATAATATATCAAAGTTTACACACGTTTCACAACCGTATAAAAGTTTACTCAATGTTTCATAACTTTGATAGTTCACGCAGATAAGAATCTAAAAGTGAAATGCAAATGACGTGTTAAATGGTGTAAATGATTGTGTGTTGTTGATCCATTGCACAATAATGAAATGCGGAAATGTTGTAATGTTTCGTTAGAAATCGGCTTGGTCATTTTTAACATTTTGACATTTAATTAAGACATTCATGTCAGTTATGCAATATCATCTACTTTTAAATAATTTTCTTTTAATTAGCCTAAATGTACATCTAACGCTTGGTGACAATGGTTATCTAAAATGTTACGTTAGAAATTGGTTAGGTAATTTTTAACAATTTAATATTTAATAAAAAATAAGCATATTAGTTGTGTAATATCATCTGCCTTTAAATAATTTTCTTTGAATCCACCTGAATAGTTTTTAACGCTTGGTGACATAGTTATCTGAAGCAAGCTGTTTCATATTAATATTTGTTGGCAACAGACTGATAGTGATAAGGAAGAGAGTGTGTGTTTGTTTGTCAGAAGATTGGCATGCGTTTGGGTGCCCTAAATAGTTGGGTTATTTGTTGTTGTCATCTATGTCTGCCAGTTTTCCACGATGAGTTGCATATTCACTTCTACTCCTCTGTCCCATTTTAAGTTATGTATTGAACTCTCTCTCTCTCTCTCTCTCTCTCTCTCTCTCTCTCTCTCTCTCTCTCTCTCTCTCTCTCTCTCTCTCTCTCTCCCACGTCAAAACAGACTTTCGGTGTATCATGATTGGTGGTATATCTGCAATAAATTACTAGAGTAAATCTTTGTTCATTGACCTCTTATCAATTTTTGTTCTTCAGCATGAGAAGGTATGTACTAAATATCTCCACTATTTTATAAACATTCTTGACTATAAATATTAGATTTAATAGGTTGTTAGTTTTGTGCAAACGTTTGTATAAAGATGATAAAATAATTCTAAAAACATATACAGTATATATATATATATATATATATTATATATATATATATATATATATATATATATATATATATTAAACATTGTTCTTATTTACGTTCAGGTTTTGTGTCCACCATAAGTTCTCTACTTCGCAGTTTAGGAGTTTGAATGAGAATCTAGAAGCGATTTGAAATTTTATTTTTTTGATCGACTTGTTTTTACACTTTGCTATTCGGTATGTTATCACAGATATCCTTAGACCACGGTTACCCAGTGCTTGTATGCAGCGCTAGGAACTTTTCTGAATCAGGAAGGACATCTTGCTGGAGGGTACACTCGTGCACGCTATTCTATCTTATTTCTCTCCCTCTTGTTTACATAGTTTATCTATGAAAAATCTATTTTAATGTTTTTTTATTGTTCTTAAAATCTTGTATTTTCATTTTTATTACTTCTCTTGTAGTTTTTTATTTACTTGTTTCCTTTCCTCACTGTGCTACTTTTCCGTATTGGAGCCCCTGAGCTTATAGCACCCTGCTTTTCCAACTAGCGCTAAAGCTTAGCTAGTAATGATAGTAATAATAATATGAAAACATATCCGTTGACAACGATGCTAGTTGGTCCTACGTCCCTTCTAAGGACTCTATAATCAGTTCTTCCATGATCTTAGCCGACGTTAAATTCAAGTTCTGGATTTCTTGTCGGCTAAATTCTCCGAGAGCCCCCTCTACAATTCCCCTTTCATCGCGTCTAGCCCCTTGGAGAGTCCAGGGCTCCGTGTCGAAATGTCGAAGACGAGCGTAAGGAGAGTAAGGGACGCCCACCACGTGAAGCGTAACGTTGACGGAGACCGTGAAGGTCGCCACTCCTTCGTGAAGACCGAGGGGAGAGAGCCCCCACCCCCCTAGACAGGTGGCCACTAAAAAGTAATCTGAGATGTCGGGCCCTCCATCTGGCTTCGAGGCCATGTTCACGTAGAAGGCGTACGTCACTGGACCTTGCCGAGGTCGTGGAAGGAATGCCTTATTGCATGGGTTGCCCTCGAGGACTTCGGCCCCTTTGATGCTTGCCGACAGATCTCGCCGCCATAGAGTCAATGTAAGCCTCGCTATGTTAGGGAGCTCGATACCGTGTTCTTTCACCAAGGGCGTCGATAGGAAGTATTTTTCCGTCACGAAAGCGTCGGTGTTGACGCCCGTGCCGTAATGCCTTGTTCTACCTACCTCCGGAAAGACGCACTCCCTTCCCTTGGCTACGTTTAGGTAGAGCCAGTAGTCGTACGGGCTTCCTGCGTCTTCAGGGGCCGTTTGCCATACGTCGCATGCCTCCTTGACAAAGTCGATTGATATAGCGTAGCCCCAGGATACCTGCGCCTCTCCTCGAAGGACATTCTTGATGTTGTAGGAGACTCCTCGTGGTCTCCCCAAGCCGTTGATGCAATACAGAGAAGGGTCTTTTTGTAAGAGTCCCACAGTTTGACTCATGAACGAAAAGAAATCTGGAGAAACTTCGACGTCCTCATCAATGATGATGACATTTTGGGCGGTCGAGTATTTCTGCATTATTAGTTGAAAGACGCCTTTGTAGTATCGAAACAGCTTGGCATTCCCTTCCCCGTAAGTGTGCAATGTGGTATGTTTTATTCCAAGAAGGCCAAGTAGATCTGTGGTAGGTTTAGGTGCGTCGCCCAGGACTACCAAGATATTATTTGGACGAACCCCAGCTGCTGAAAGAATGGTTCTTAGGGAGTGGTACAGATACTGGTGCCTTTTACCAGCCGTCACTATGACGGGAACATCCTCCAGGGTACCCTTAGAAGCCAGCTTGAGGTCGGGCGCAAAAGGCATGGGCAGGGGGGACGGATTTGCTTCATCGCAGAGCCCTCCCATTCCATCCTGGGCGTCACAGAACCTCCAGCGTTTTATCTCTAAGCGATCTAAGGTGCTATGGTATAAAGGAGTCTCTTCACTTAACGCAACCATCGTGTGAGTGTTTACATTGACACTCCCTTCCATCACTGACGTCTCCGAGAGGGTGCGACCTCCCATGATGAACACCCAGATCCAGTGAGCTGAAGGCGTCAAGTGCTGGGCGAACTGAGAGCCCATGCTGGCGAGATAGAGACGAGCTGTTTGACGAAGGCCCAAGCAGCCGGTCATTGAGATTGTCATGACCACCAAGCGACCTGGGGCGATTCGTCTCATGTACCACATCAGGTCAGCCCAGCGCGCCCAGTATTCCCTCAGGGGAAAGACCTGCAATAGGCAATGGCCATTTTGTTAAGGGAAGGGACACATACACACACACACTCACACACACACACACACACACACACATATATATATATATATATATATATATATATATGTGTGTGTGTGTGTGTGTGTGTGTGTGTGTGTGTGTGTGTGAGTGTGTATTTAAAGTATGAATTGTTCTGTTATAACCCTTTGGTAGAAAAGAGCAGTATACAATTCTTTGTTAGAGAATTCTATAGGTTTAGATGGTTATCCAACAGCGAAATATGTTATATTGAAGTGGAATGTAGTCATCGAAAGATCGTGTTATAATTTAGAAAGTAATTTTGCCATTAGGTACTCTTGTAATGAACGTGACATAAGAAATAAATATGTATTGACAGTTAATTTTTGACATTCTCTCTCTCTCTCTCTCTCTCTCTCTCTCTCTCTCTCTCTCTCTCTCTCTCTCTCTCTCTCTCTCTAAAACATACCATGCGTCTAGTAATGTTTATATGGTACCTGCTCTTATTAAAAATTCTGTTAGGATATATGCAGTTGGACACAGGAAATCTTGGTTCACTTCGCTCTGAAGAAGTGCACTCAGCCACACCCTTACTCTACGTCGTGTAACCAAACAGCTAGTGCAGGGAAAGATGGCTGTGGTGGTGGGTGGGGCTACAAACAGGAATACGCCGCGCAGTATAGATGTGACATGGTGCACTTCCTCGGAGCGAGATGTACCATGGATTCGTGTGTCCAACTGTACCTTTCTCAAGACGAGAAGACCATTCCGTTGATTGATGACGGAGAGAGTGATTCCTTCTCCCGTGATGATTTCCCCGAAGGGGGAGGGCGCCCTTGACAACATCCACATGTAGTTCGCCTGAGGCTGAGCGCTACATCCCGATTGCCCGTCAGCGTTGGTCTGGCAGATCTCTTCCCGTAAGCTCCAGCCTTGCGAACCTGACCAAGATTCGATTGTGATTCTGAAAGAAGTAATAGTAATGACTTTGCTGACATTTTGTAGTTTTCTTCTTTTTTTATTTTGCAAAGAAAAAAAAATACATTATAATAATGTCTGGTTATATATATATATATATATATATATATATATATATATATATATATATATATATATATATATATATATATATGTGTGTGTGTGTGTGTGTGTGTGTGTGTGTGTGTGTGGTTTGCATTAATTGCTTATAAGACTAATTGGCAAAGGTGATAAAAATCAACGTTTATAGGTATTAGGTTGGCCAGGTAATCAGCCATCCGTTGAGATAATACCGCTACAGAGTTATTGGGTTCTTTGACTGGCCAGACAGTACTACATTGGATCCCTCTCTTTGGTTATGGCTCATTTTTCCTTTGCCTACACACACCAAATAGTCTGGCCTATTCTTTACACATTCTCTTCTGTCCTCATACACCTGACAACACTTGAGATTATCAAACAATTCTTCTTCACTCAAGGGGTTAACTACTATTTTCCTCTTGATAAGGGTAGAAGATACTCTTTAGCTATGGTAAGCAGCTCTTCTAGAAGGACACTCCAAAATCAAGCCATTGTTCTCTAGTCTTGGATAGTGCCATGGTCGTTCGCTGTCTTGGGTTAGAGTTCTCTTGCTGGGGGTTAAACTCGAGCACACTAATCTATCTTCTCTTCCTCTTGTTGTTTTGAAGATTTCTCTTGTTGTTTTGAGGTTTTTATAGTTTATATACCAGAGATCTATTGTAATGTTATTACTGTTCTTAAAATATTTTATTTGGATTGTTCATTACGTCACTTGTAATTCATGTATTTGCTTGTTTCATTTCCTCACTGGGCTTTTTTCCCTGTTGGAGCCCTTTGGCTTACAGCATCCTGCTTTTCCAACTAGGGTTGTAGCTTAGCAAGTAATAATAATACTATAATGCAAATATAATTATTGTGAATGAACAAGTTGCACGCTAAATAATGCTACTCGTCATACACTTTCCTTTACACGAAGTAATTTACTTCAAGTTATACCATTAAATATTTATTTTTCAAAGAAATGCATGACTACATAATCTTGTCATAATAACTTCTACAAAGAGATTAAATATAATATTTTGTGTTAAAACATTGTGTTATTTAAGTTCACGTGTTGCTCTCTTTTTCGTGAAATGAAATGAATAAAATTGCCTTGACAGACGTTAAATTGAGAGAGAGAGAGAGAGAGAGAGAGAGAGAGAGAGAGAGAGAGAGAGAGAGAGAGAGAGAGAGTCCTTGAAAGTATTTGATGATGTGATGGACTGATATCAAATCATTCACATGTAATCGAAAACCAATACGAAATAAGTATTTTAAGATCGTAAATTGACATTGCGTAAGAAGTTGAATTACTTCATCACTAAAGAGTACAATTGATTTAGTTATTTTATTTAGGTGATATGTTTAGGTGATGCCGCGCGGTCTTGTCCGCTTGGATTGGAATTGAAATCAATGAAGATGATTGATACCCTTCATACTGGGAAAAATTTCCGAGCGGTAGTGACTCTAGCTGGGTGCACTGCTAACCCGTGCAGTTCCATTGTAGCGCCTTATAAAAACAACGAGGCCTCTCGGGGAGAATCCTTTTAACGAGGGGCAATATTTTCGCACGGATAAAATCCCCTCATGTGAGCGAACCCTATACCTTATGGGTTGCATACGCTTTTTTATAGACTACCGGTAATTGAGGAAACATGAAGGGTTGATAGAAATCGATGGGCAAAGTAATTGTATGTTATTCAGTCGTTTTATTATTCCTTTATTCTACATTTTCAGTTTTACTTATATCTTACTCCAACCATGGTCTTGCCCTATCAGGGATTTAACTTTGCTATCTTTCTTTCTTCAATTCCTAACCTTTCTTCCTGTTCTTTTGCAACTCCTTTATAAATCATCGACTATAGACTGATCTTTAACTTTTTATGCAAGTTCTTTCATTTCTTTGATTGTAATGTCCCGAAGTTGTCGTTGTCCTAGATTTGTGTGTCGATATTTTTTTAATATTTTAATATTTGCCAACATTTTGCATCTTTTTGTCTCGCCAAACTCTACTTGAAGAGACCACATTCTTCAATTTCTTTATATTCAAAAATAGCAAAATAGCCAATTGTTTCTGTTCTGTGACGTAGTCGTTCTAGCGACTAAAACTATCGTATGCTTATCTTTTGAAATAGCCCCCCCCCCCTCTCTCTCTCTCTCTCTCTCTCTCTCTCTCTCTCTCTCTCTCTCTCTCTCACCAAAAGGTATCTTTCCCCAATTTACCTATTTTGTTTACATTGGTATTGCTGATACACGTTGCTATATTTTCCTCTTTCTATAACCACCCCTTTTTCAAGAGACGTGTCTACCACTTCTGATAGTCCTCCTCTCCTTTTCAATCCCATTCCCATTCCATCCATCCTGTCCAGACGTTACATCGACTTCTCTACTCTAATCTGGAACTAGAATAGACACTGTCTTACCTCTGTTTGTTGTTATGTTTTGGGGAATTTGTCTCACTGAAGCCTTTGCATTCGGTTGCGAAAGCAATTATGAATAATCGAACTGCCGTTATTCTCATGTTTTGCTTTATATTATTTGTTTTTTAGAAACTTGTCCATAGAGGTTTTCTCACTACGATCACCTACATTTGTTGCGACACCACTGGTTGAAAGTGACCGAATATTGGGCCTTACTTCCTTGTCGTCAACAAGTTATGTTCGTTTGTTGTGTATTTCTTTATATTCAAATAGGGAATTACGTGCCAACTAAAGTTGAATTGCATCCTATCGTTAAATAAAATAGATTTGTCTGTTCATTTTCTTGTTTTTTTTTAGAAAGATGGAAATGAAAATATATAGCGGGTTTTGCACCCGACTAAATCGGAGGCAACGTGGCTCCTCGAGGATTTTTAGCTCTTTTTTCCTCTTCGATAAGAGTCGGGGAACATCGTAAAAGGTGTCTGTATTAGGAAAAGTCGTAGAAAAGAGAAGAGGAGACGTTGTCTTATCACTTGCTTCAAGGGGCGTAATGAAGTACACTTGGTAATGCATGAAATATCCAGTTGTGCATTTCTATGAGGTGCGGGGTCAGATCAGGTGTGGTTTTTTCCGGAGGGGCGGGGTCAGATTAGGGGTTTTCATCTTCGAAATGACGGGGTTAGAACAGGTGTTTTTTCTTTCGGAGGGGCTGGGTCAAATGAGGTAATCGGAGGGAGCGAGGTCAGATCAGGTGTTTCTTCGGAGGGTGGGGGTCAAATTAGGGTGTTTTTTTTTTTTTTTTTTGTCTTCAAAATCAAAGAATAGATATGATTCGAAAATGAAAAATGAATAAGCATGGAAATGAAATATACTTTTTTAATTCAATTGTTCATTTATAATGAGTGCAGGCAAACTTTTGATGGTTGAACTTATTAAAAGTAATCCTCATCAAGTTGCAATTAAAGTTTTTTAAATACTTCCTATGATGACTATTAGAGTTGGTATGAAAGTTCAAGTTCATTTCTTTTATCATATTGAAAAATAATTGTTTATGTTATATATTTTTATAGTACGTTTGTACTATGAGATAAGGTGCACATTTAGAAATGATTTTTTATGAAATAATTTTACTGTATAGTTATACAAATATAAGTAAACCATAGGAGACAGCCTGACAGGACCAATATATGTTGTAGGTACGCTTTAATTTGGCTGCTGTAATTGTGGCTAGGTTAATAAATCACCATTGTTTTATAGAATTAGTAGAACTCTCTCATCCTTAAAAATGTACAATAGAGTAGGTATGAGTAAACATCACCTAACTGCTTATTTCTTACATTCTTTCTGAAGTTGGACTAATGTCCAATTAACATGAAAGTCAGCTACAGTCAGAGAAACCTAAAAGCAAAGTGCTGCCTTGAGAATATCTTGCTGAAATATCCTGATGTACTGTATATGTCTCATTTGGGTCATGGGTGATACATTGAATAGATTGGATAGCCTCCTTCATAAATCAAGGATTAGTTTTTCCATGATTATGTCTGAGGTTGTGTTTATAAGCTTGATGTCAAAGTTATTCAGTTTTCTTATATATTTATGTACACTATCGTCGTTGGTTTTTATACTAAAGGGCTTGGTATTAGTATCACAAAGATAAGAATAAGATGAGTATGGAACACCTACCATATAGAGTGTTGTTTCAGGAGAAAAAGTGAATGTTGCCACTCCTTCATGAAGTTCATGTGGGCCTTCATTTGCCGGGCTTAAATCCGTGATACCAAGGCATAAAATCACTAAGTGATAGTTCCAGATGTCAGGATGCCCATCAGAAGTGGAAGTCATGTTTATGTAAAAAACATAATTCCCTGGGTTGGATATCATTAGGATGAAAGTATCGCTGCAAGGGTTTCCTGTGATGGGCTTGGCTCTTATGATACTTTCTGTCAAATCTTTCTTCCATTGTGGCAGCAAAAGTCTGGTAACATTAGTAAGTGGCACTCCAGATTGTTTTACTAATGGAATTGCCTGGAAGTATATTTCAGTTTGTACTGAGATCACATTCATGCCTATGCCATAATGACGTGTACGACTCACATCAGGAAATATACATTCTCTACCTTTGGCCACATTATAAAAAAGCCACAGATCATAACATTCACTCGTTTCTATTGGCATGGTCATCCATAAGGCTAAAGCTTCTTTAACGAAACCCAGGCTTATTGCATAGCCCCAGGAAACCATAGTACTCCCTCGTAGAACCTTATTGGTGTTGTGTGAAACTCTTTTATGTCTACCATGACCATTAATGCAGTATATTGTAGGGTCAGTCTGCAAAAGCCATAGAGTCTGACTCATGTATGAGAAGAAATCTGGCGAGACTTCAACATCTTCATCCATAAGAATGACATTTTCAGACTCGCTAAACATGTCGACTATTAGTTTGAAAACAGTTTTGTAGTAATTGAAGAGCTTGTTGTTTCCAGTCCCGTTAACAGGCAAGATTGCATAATCAATGTCAAGGAGATGGAGTATCTCTATAGTGGGTGGTGACGTATCTCCCAGTACTACCATTAAGTTTTCTGGTCTTGCTCCTGGAGCAGATAGGATTTTGCTAAGAGTATAATATAGGTAAGGATATCTTTTACCGGCTGTGATTATCACTGGTACTTTTTCAAGAGCCTTCCTTTGTACAATTGTAAGATTCTTTGGCAATGGGACTGGCAAAGGTGCTGGACTGTTTTCATCACAGAGGTCTCCTAGTCCACCGTATTTTTCACAGAAGAGCCACCGGTTTCTTTCTAATCTGTTTGCAGTGTTATGGTGGAGTGGTAAATCTTCACGGAGAGGAAAAAGGACATTGAGATATGCGTTAATACTACCATCTATAATAGCTGTTTCGGAGATAGTTCTCCCTCCCTTGATGAATACCCAGATCCAATGGGCTGAAGGAGTAAGGTGTTGGGCAAAGAAAGATCCAAGTTCAGACAGGTAGTGAACTGCTTCCCGAAGACCTATGCATCCGTGCACAGAAACTGCTATCACAACTATACGTCCACTGGCTATGCGTTCCATGTGCCATTGGAAGTCGACCCAGAATGCCCAATAATTTCCAAGGGGAAAAATCTGAAATTTACAATAAGAATGTGAATACATTTTTCTGTCATTCATCATCATTAATGGTTCTGATTTAGCTTAGATTCCTAATTAGTAGTTAATAATGGGTTGATGTTTGATAACTGGTTATTTAGCATTTGTCTGGATGTTGTGATAAAAATATAATGTATCAAACGCTTATATTATAAAATACACGAAAAGATCTTAAATGTCAGTATATGCATATATTGAACTATCATTTTACTAGGTGTTTAATATGTTCTTTTCCTGGAATTTATAAATGTTATATTAGATGGTTTGATCTAAACATGTTATATTATCATCATCATCTTCTCCTACACCTAATGAGGCAAAGGACCTCGGTTAGATTTCGCCAGTCGTCTCTATCTTGAGCTTTTAAATCAATTACTCTCCACTCATCATGTACTTGACGTTTCATGGTCCTAAGCCATGTAGGTTTGTATCATCCAACTCTTCTAGTGTCTTGTGGAGTCCAGTTTAAAGTTTGGTGAACTAATCTCTCGTAGGGAGTGCAAAAGCATGCCCAAACCATCTCCATCTACCCCTCACCATGATTTCATCCACATATGGCTCAAGAAATCTCTCTTATAGTCTTATTTCTAATCCTGTCCTGCCATTTAACTCCCAATATTCCTCAGAGGGCTTTGTTATCAAATATACAAAACATGTTGGATATTGTTTCATTGCCATACCACAACTTCTGTCCATACAATAACATCGATCTTACTAAACTGATATATAGCCTGATTTATGTATGTAATTTCAGGTGATTTGATTTCCGAATTCTACTTAACTTGCCCATTATCTGATTTGCGTTTTTTCAATCCCCCATTAAACTCAACGTCTAAAAATTCTGTATTACAGATCATAGTCCCTAAATATTTAAATAATTCCACCTTATTAATTTTTTCTCGTTTCAATGATATTTCATCTTCCATTGCATAATCCATTCTTATCATCTCTGTCTTTCTTCTATTTGTCTTGAGCCCAACCTCATGTGATATTTCATGCATTCTGGTAAGCAAGTTATGCAAGTCCTGTAGTGTTCTGCTAATAGGACAACGTTATCAGCATACTCTAGGGCAGGTAATTTCTTGTTACCAATCCAGTCCAATCCTTCTCCACCATCCATAACTGTTCTATGCATTACAAAATCCATGGAAGATGAACAATATAGGTGACAACTCAGTCCCTTGGAGTACTCCACTGTTCACTGGGAATTCATTTGACAGAACTCCACTAATATTAACTTTGCATTTGCTCTGCTCATAACCAGACTTAATCAGTTTTACATATATTAGACGAACTCTATAATAACATAGAATTCTTAACAAATTTGGCTGGTGTACACTATCAAATGCTTTTTCTTAGTCCATAAATGCCATAAAATCTGGATTTCTTTATTCTACACATTGCTGTACCACATGTCTTAAAATGAAAATTTGGTCAGTACAACTTCTACCTTTTCTAAATCCTGCTTGTTCATCTCTCAGGTTTTCATCAATATCTTTCTCTAGTCTCTTTAGAATGAGCTATCTATCTATCTATCTATCTATATATATATATATATATATATATATATATATATATATATATATATATATATATATATATATATATATATATATATATATTTCCTAGGAATATTACCTTTCGTAGTAAAAGGCTCCCATCTCTCTGGTTAATTACAGAGAGAGTAATTCCTTCACCTTCCAATTCATCCCGCTGAAGGATTGCTGTCTTTTTTTGTTTCCATTCGTAATACACCTGACGTGCCACGGTGCACTGAGGGAGGCCTCCGGTTATGTTGCCATTGCACAGATTCCCGTACATAGCCCATCCTTGAAATCCAGACCAGGCCAAAATTTCAATTCTGAAAAAAGGTTTTGTTATTATTCCTTTCGCCAAGGAGGTTGTAAATTTTCTTGCATTTGTTCATTTATCTGTTTGTTTTTCTAATAGCAGGATGAAATCAAAACTTCATGCTGGATTCTCACAAAATTTTTACAACGGATAGTTATTATGCTCCGGAAGAACCCACAAAAATGTGGGGTGATTGGAATCAAGATTACGATTCCGGTTATTATTGTTGTTGTTATACAGTAGATTAATTCGAGTGCCTGACAAAATCCCCACAGGACAGAACCCCCACACGACAAAACCCCCTCACGACAAAACCTCGCACATGACAGAACCCCCACACGACAAGACCCCCACACGATAAGACCCCCCACACGACAGAACCCCCACACGACAGAACCCCCACACGACAAGACCCCCACACGACAAGACCCCCACACGACAAGACCCCCTCACGACTAAACCCCCTACTGACAAAACCCCCACACGACAAAACCCCCACACGACAAAATCCCCTACTGTCAAAATCCCCATACGACAAAATCCCCACACGACAACAGAACCCCCACACGACAAAACCCCCACATGACAGAACCCCCACACGACAAGACCCCCACACGACAAAACCCCCTCAATACAAAACCCCCACACGACAAAACCCCATGACAAAATCCCCTACTGACATGACAAAATCCCCACACGGCAAAATCCCCTACTGACAAAATCTCCACACGACAAAATCCCCACACGACAAAATCCCCACACGACAAAATCCCCACACGACAAAATCTCCACGCGACAAAATCCCCACGCGACAAAATCTCCACGCGACAAAATCCCCACGCGACAAAATCTCCACGCAACAAAATCCCCACGCGACAAAATCCCCACGCGACAAAATCTCCACGCGACAAAATCCCCACGCGACAAAATCCCCACGCGACAAAATCCCCACGCGACAAAATCTCCTACTCGACAAAATCCTCCACAGGACAAAATCCCCACACGACAAAATCCCCACAAGACAGGACCCCCACAAGACAGGACCCCCACACGACACGACCCCCACACGACAAAACCCCCTCACGACAAAACCCCCACACGACAAGACCCCCACACGACAAAACCCCCTCACGACCAAATCCCCACACAACAAAACCCCATGACAAAACCCCCACACGACAAAATCCCCCACACGACAAAATCCCCACATGACAAAATCCCCACATGACAAAATCCCCACATGACAAAATCCCCACACGACAAAATCCCCCACACAACAAAACTCCCACATGACAAAACATCCACACGACAAAACCCCCACAGGACAAAACCCCGACAAGACAAAAACTCCCATTACCAAATTCTCTTTTAGTAGTTAAACTATTAATAAAGTAAAGTCTCTTTTGGTAGTCATTTAGAAAAATATCAATAAATTAACTTATCTTTTGGTAGTTATTTAAATTAAAAGTATATTAACTTTTCTCTATTAATTTTGTCTTGCTTGCCCATCATGGAAGTTATGTAATAATAAATGTGGTGAAAAGGTGTGTTATAATGGCTATATGTATACAAAAAAGTCCACCAATGCTACTACAAAGAGATGGGAATGTTCTAGAAGATCAGCGTTGAGATGTAATGGAAAAATAACAATAAATTTAGAAGTATCGGACATCATTTCAAGTAAGGAACATAATCATGAGCGAGATGAAGGATCCATGGAAGCAGCAGAAATGCATACAACCCTCTATCAACAGGCCAAATCAATCAGAGGAAATACTAGCCGCATTGTAGCGGATTTGTTGTAAAGTATGACACAAGAGGGAAGACTTGCCATGGGAAATTTAAACATATTTAAAAGATATGTTAAAGAAAATGTCAAGACGGACGCCCTGAGGATCTAGAATCGTTGAAGGACTTGGAAATTTCAGGAGAGTGGACTATAACTCGAGGAGAAAATCCTGTGCCTTTCTTCTGTAGGATAATGGTGCTGAAGCTAGCAATCGAATAATTATATTTGCTACAAAAGAAGCAATGCATCATTTAGTTATGGCAGATGTTTGGTACATGTACTCAGCAATAAGCTGTGTTTATGGTTTTCCTCCCGTCAAATCACAGGAAATCTATCAAGAATTTCTCACAACAATATTGGAAAAGGGAGAGAAACTAGAATTAGATATGAATCCAGTTACTACGATGTCAGACTTCGAAAAATCTCTCTTGAATGCAATTGAAAATTTATTGGTAACTCTTATTCATACTAAAATATGCTTTTATCATCTGATACAAAATACATGGCGGAAAGTACAAGCTTAGGGCTAAGCAATGTCTACAAGGAAGTTGAATCTACTAGGCATTTTTGCGGTATGATTGATGGATTAGCTTTTCTGCTTGCTAATAAAATCACAAGTGGCATGAATTTCCTTATATTGAATTGCCCAACCCATCTTGAACCTTTTTTGGACTGTTTTGATTCTGTTTATGTGACGGGTAGTAAGCGTCGATCACTACAAATCCCACCATTATTTTCTCCTGAAAAATGGAGTATTTATGAAGCAACTGTTAGTGGTGAAGACTACAGATAACCTATGTGAAACCTGGAATAATTCTTTCAAATACCTTGTGGGTTACAGTCGCCCCACAATTTGGACTGCAATTGAAGCTCTGAACAAAGATGCAGTGCTGGGGAAAACTTCTTTAGAAAAGAATGCCATAGGAGAACCTCTTCGTAAGAAACAAAACCGAGAAACTGAAAACTTGCAGTCGCGTTTGCAGAAACTTTGTCTTGTTTTTAGTAATGACGCAAAAAACATAGAAGAATTTCTTTAGGGTGTAGCAAAAAATATAAGAATATATAAATTCTGATTTTCTATATCTAAATAAAAGGCTTTTAAAAGGTTTTGTAATCTTATCTTTAAATACATCATATCTTTTAATAAATTATTTTAAAATCAACTTTTGTCAGTGGGTGTTTTATCATGTGGGGTTTTTGTCATTGGGAGTTTTGTCGGGTGGAGTTTTTGTCTTGTGGGCGTTTTGTCGCGGGGGGGGGGGGGGGGGGGTGGGTTGTCGGTTTCCCGATTAATTCATGGTCAATAAATGAAAGAGGGAAACTTAGTCCTTAGACTCGAGTAAAATTTTGACAATCTTCATTGACGGAAGTCTGAAATTTCTTGAATACTCTTTTTACTTGTTTGTATGTGCAGTAATGTTTACTTAGCCTCTTTTACATAAACTGGGATATCGTCTTTATATTGCATCCTAGAGATAATCTTACGGTAGTTAGAGCTACCATTTGTGGATGCTAGATTCCAGAGGCAAAGATGATGTAAGAATTGAAGATGTTTCATTAGAATCAATCAAGTGAATAACTTTGCATGTTTATGATTTATACATGAAAGATTTATTTTAATGTTACTACTTTTCATAAAATATTTTATTTTAATTTTTCATTACTTCTCTTGTAGTTTGTTTATTTCCTCATTTCCTTTTCTCACTTGGCTATTTATGCCTGTTGGAGTGTAAGGGCTTATAGCATCCTGCTTTTCCAACTAGGAATTCAGCTTAGTTAATAATAATAATAATAAAAGATTAGGAACAATTGCATATAGTACTTTTATAGTTACTCCATCTTTGGCATTTTTATTAGTATAGATTCTTACAATATTTAAGAATACTATTATTTTTATCTAATACAATATTGAGAATTGGATGATTTAACAGATGTTATGTCAGTTGTAAATTGAGTTTCCTTCTGAAAGTGAATGTTGCCACTCGTCATTTGCCGGGCTTAGATTAGAGGAGCGAAGTACTAAAGTCAATTTCTTTTAGCGATGCAGATTTGCACCGACTCGCAGCGGTGCCCTTTTAGCTCGGAAAAGTTTCCTGATTGCTGATTGGTTGGACGAGATAATTCTAACCAATCAGCGATCAGGAAAACTTTCCGAGCTAAAAGGGCACCGCTGCGAGTCTGTGCAAATCTGCCTCGATAAAAGAAATGGACTGTAGTTCTAGACATCAGGATGACTATTACAAGGAAGGTCATCTTACTTTCCAGTTTCATGAAATTCCTTCCCCTCTTCTAGTTTCAACCATTTCTCTCTTATTTCGTAGTTTCAGCACACATTTCTCACATTTCTCGTTGAAAGCAAATATTTCTGCTCATTTAATAGTTTTAGCCAAATCTCATTTTTTTATTTTGCAGAATTTTCGTTCCATCTAGTTTCGGCTAATTCTCTGTTATTTCGGCTAAATCTCCTATTTTCTAATTTTGACCAATTCTCTTTTCTGATTTTTGCCAATTCTTTCTTAATTTGTAATTGGCGTTTCTCTCATTTTTTTTTGTTTTAGGCAAATTTCCTAATTTCGGCCAATTCGCTCTTTTCTAATTTCATTCAACTCTAGTTTTTTAATTTCATCCAATTTTCTTATTTTTTTTTTTTTTGCGGCCAGTTCTCTTATTTTCTAATTTTATTCAACTCTTATTTCTTAATTTCATCCAATTCTCTTATTTTTTTTATATTGCGGCCACTTCTTTTATTTTCTAATTTCAGCCTCATCTTAGCCACGAGGCCCAAATTCCATGAAGCAACTACCAAACGCAATGTGTCCCAAGTATTTGATGAATATGTTCATTTACTTTCAGAGAAACCATATTATTTTTGTTAGCCACAAGATTGATTGCTTAAATCGCACAAAATATCGTCAAGTATTTTAATACCTACAATATACAGTAATTGGATTCCCTTTTTTAACTGTTATTATGATCTTGATAATCTGTTGCGTTTTAGTTCAAGAGTAATTTTGGGCAATACAAAAGGGACATAAACCCATCATATTGTTATGTTTGCTGGACCTTGAAAATGTTCATAAAATAATATATGTAGACATTGCCTTAAAAAAGGGATCCCAAATCTTAATTTTCACCGTTAAGACCGTATATTTTACCAATATTTTTTTCTTGAAATCTGTATTGTATAGGTAATGGATATGTTTGCTGGGAATATAATGTCATCAAGGTGTTTTATTTGTTGGGATTTGAAAAGTTTCATTAGAATAATTTATTTGATCTTACCTTTGATTTTGCTGTTGCCTGAGAAGTGAGAAGACGCTTCTGAAGAGAGATAAGGAAACCGTGATGATGATGAGGCCGATTCCGAACGATGGTAATCTTGCCATTCTCATTTGGCTGTTGGACGTCTTTACTCGTTTCCCTCAAATGGTCAAAATTGGATTCCAAGCTGTTACTTTGTTAAGAAGTTTTGGTGGTAATGAAAAAAGTGGGATTCTTAAATGTTGTCCAACTCTTGTTTATGATATCTTATGTGCGGTTTGAAACGGAGGCAGACAGTTAATCATAGGGTTTAGTCATTCCTGACGCTTACTGAGTTTTGGTGTTTGCCTGCATTGCTATCTATATGTTCTCGGGAAAGTTTGTTTTCCTCTGGTCTTTTCCTCATTGTCATATAGGATCGAGTTCTTTATACTGTGCTTGACTGATGCAACTGTTTTTTTTTTTTTTTTTTTTTTTTTTTTCTGAGTTTCCTTGGAACGAAGGTTAATCAGAAAGATCACCATTTCTTTTGGTTTACTGGTCGTTTAAGATTGCTTTTTCTTTTTCTTTTTCTTCATGTCATCTTGAGATCTTATTTATTTCAATGTTCATGTTTATTGTTATAATTAAAGTTTGCCTTTTACATTGCTCAATGTTTATTATTATTATTATTATTATTATTATTATTATTGCAAGTTAATTCACAACCCTAGTTGGAAAAGCAGGTTGCTAAAGCCCAAGAGCTCCAACAGGGAAAAATAGTCCAATGAGGAAAGAAAACAAGGAAATAAATGAACTGCAAGAGAATTAATGCATAACTGAATCAAATAAGAACATGGTGAGATTTATATAACGATAAGAGTATCTCTCTCTCTCTCTCTCTCTCTCTCTCTCTCTCTCTCTCTCTCTCTCTCTCTCTCTCTCTCTCTCTCATGAGAGCAAGCATTCCTGCTTATTAGGAAGGGTACTCAGAGTCGTAATTGGAATGGACTATAGTGAACCCCCTAATGTTTATAAGAGTTGCTTTTCCACGAAGCCAAAACTTACAAAGGAATAGAGAGAAGCATTTGATTCTTTTTTTGAAAGTGAATGGGTGTAATGGTGGCAGTGACAGTGTTTGGGACAAATTTTGATAGATGGTACCTAGGATTGATTGTTGAAGGTAGTGTGTTTTAATCAAAGAAATCTATATCAATTTGCAATGAAATGTTTTCATATACTTCCTGTGATGTCTACTAGGGTTGCTATGAAAGTTCAAGATAATTTTGATTACCATTTTGTAAATAATTATTTAGGGTAAATATTTTGTTTTTATCTTATGTTTGAACTATGTGAAATATCGTATTGGTAGAGGCATGAATGTTTTCAGCAATGAGATAAGGTGCACATTTAGAAGGGATTTTTTCTTAAAAAAAGAAAAAATACTGGATAAGTATACAAATATAAGTGAACCATATGAGACAGCCTAACAGGACCATTATATGTTGTAGGTACCCTTTAATTTGGCTGCTGTATTCGTGGCCAGGTTAATAATTCATCATTGTTTTATAGAATTAGCGGAACGCTCTCATCCTTAAAAATGTACTATAGAGTAAGTGTGAGTAAACATCACCTAACTGCTTATTTCTTACATTCTTTCTGAAGTTGGACTTATGTCCCATTAACATGAAAGTTAGCTAGAGTCAGAGAAACCTAAAAGCAAAGTGCTGCCTTGAGAATATGTTGCTGGAATATCCTGATGTACTGTATATGCTTCTTTTGGGTCATGATTCAAACATATCTGAACTCCGGGTACCTATTTGAATAGATGGATTAGTAAATCAAGGGTTTGTTTTTTACGATTATGTCTGTGGTTGTGTTAAAAGGGTTGATGTCAAGGTTATTAGTCTCACATAGGTAACCATGAAATAAGTATGGACAATCTACAGTATATAGGGATATTTCAGGAGAAAAAATGAATGTTGACAGAGAAGGAAATGAGCCCAGAACATCGAAAATGTCACAATTTGGTAGCTGACCGGGCATCCCTAACCTCTCTGTGAACCCTGTTTGGTCCCCATGACTATCTGTGAGGCATTTCCTAACCCGTAATGAATTTTGGTGTCTGCGTGCATTACTACTTATATATCCTCAGGAATGGTAGTTAGTTTTGCTTAGGTCTTTTCCTCATTGTCATAAAGGGTAGAGTTCATTAGGTTGCGCTTGCGTAGCACATCTCTTTTCTAATTACAAGTATATTACTGTACATTTCCTCTTCATGTTTTTATTCATTTACGTACATGTATTTGTAGATTGCAAACTCATAGTTTTTACCTTATATAATGTGTATGTATATATATATATATATATATATATATATATATATATATATATATATATATATATATATATATATATATATAAACAGAACATATAATGAGAATGACAGACAGTAGATGGACATTAAGAATATTAGAATGAGTCCAAATAGATTGTAAAAGAAGCAGGGGAAGGAAGAGAAGACGAATGATTGACGTACTAAGATAGTGTGCGGGTGTGAACTGTCACTGAAAGACCACAAACAGACGCAAGTTTCTGAGGCCTTTGTTGTGCAGCGAACTAGTAACGTTCGAATATATATATATATATATATATATATATATATATATATATATATATATATATATCAGTTTGTACCCTGCAAATTTTTAGTTCGTCAATCCATTGTCTTCTTTTCCTTCCCCTTTCGCATGCATGTTGTTCTTTTTCTGTCTTTTATAGTTAATCCCATCATTATTATCTCCAGAGGTTTTTGACTTGTAAAAAACTTATGTTCTAATATCAAGTTTCTGATTCGAAGTTTAATACTGGTAGGACCGACCATCTCATCAAATACTTTTGTTTTTAGAGAAAGTGTCATTTTACATTTCATAATCTCATTTTGTTTACCAAATGCTCTCCATCCCATGCTTATCCTTCTTTTAATTTCGGTGTCATGTCGTGGGGAAACATTTGTTGTCTGTCCTAATTACGTATATTCATTAACAATATCTAGAGGTTCGTCCAGTGCCCTTATGTATTGTCTCTGCATTTCTACTTTCTGTATTTAAATCTTATATCATCGTTTGCAATTCCTCCTGTGATTCACTAAATAGAACTATGTCATCTGCAAATCTTTAGTTATTAAGGTATTCCCCTTTAATTTTAACTCCCAATGTAAATTTTTAAAAACATCTTATTTTGTACTATAGGCACCCTGTGAATAATTTTGCAGAGATGTGATCTCCCTTTTTAACGCCTTTCTCAATCATAATTTTTCTCTATCTTGTGTAGTTTTAGGATGGCTATACTAACTTATAGATATCTTCAAGTTCAAGTGTTTTATCATAAGGTTAATCTATTTCTTATTTTTGAAGGTCTTCCGTTACAGAGAGAGAGAGAGAGAGAGAGAGAGAGAGAGAGAGAGAGCGAGCGCTATTGATATATGAGAAGGATTATGTATGTTATGTAAGTAGATGAAGAGAATACGTGTTATAAATATATCAAAGTTACAGAAATGGAATTATCGGTAGCCATTTAATCTGTCTTCTATGCATAATAGTAGTCTGTCGTTTTTTTTCCATTAGGAGTTTTCCTAAAACTTTATATGCTCATATCCTCATTTCTATAGAGACATACGTGCAGTATTTCATGACCATTATTTCTCCTTTGGTATTTGTTTTTATCATCAAAATACAAGATAAAATTGCTTGAGTAGATAGAAAATATCTATATAGATTTTATAGTCTTTATATAGGTTCGTCAAAGCAAATGAGAGAAAAGTCTTTTATTATTATTATTATTATCATTATTATTATTAATTGCTAAGCTACAACCCTAGTTGAAAAAGCAGGATGCTATAAGCCCAGGGGCTTCAACAGGGAAAATAGCCCAGTGAGGAAATGAAACAAGGAAAAATAAAATATTTTAAGAACAGTAATAACTTTAACATAAATATCTCCCATATAAGCTATAAATACTTTAAAAAAAAGCAAGAGGAAGAGAAATAAAACAGAATAGTGTACCCGAGTGTACCCTCAAGCAAAAGAACTCTAATCCAAGACAGTGGAAGACCATGATACAGAATCTATGGTATTACCCAAGACTAGAGAACAGTGGTTTAATTTTTGAGTGTCCTTCTCTTAGAAGAGCTGCTTACCATAGCTAAAGTGTCTTTTACCCTTACCAAGAGAAAGAGGCCACTGAACAATGCAGTGCAGTAGCCCCTTGGGTGAAGAAGAATTGTTTGGTAATCTCAGTGTTGTCAGGTGTATGAGGACAGAGGAGAATATGTAAAGAATATGCCAGACTATTCTGTGTGTGTGTGTGTGTGTGTAGAGGCAAAGGTAAAATTAACCGTAACGAGAGAGAAGGATCCAATGTAGTAGTCTGGCCAGTCAAAGGACCCCCTAGTTCTCTAGCGGTAGTATCTCAACAGGTGGCTGGTGCCCTACAGTAAGCGGTTTGTTCTTTTGGAGAGAGTCTAGAGCTCTCCCTCTTTTTCTTGACGATTACGGATATAAGAAACTCAGTCGACTGATCAACACAACAACACCATCTGCCTAAGGCTTTCTGTGCCAAAATCAAGGGGAAATGATGACAGGACGTACCTAGCAAGCATTTTTGTTCCGTAGATACCTTTTATGCAAGAATGCTGCTATATCAGGAATGTCCTATATGGGCTTCTTGTCGGTAAATTCAGCTGTTTAACTACAGATACTTTTTTATGAGAACTGAGGAATATCTATATATAACACTGCATTCCAGACCTGAAAACTTATTGGAGAGTTGGTGGTTTTTATTTCATTTCAAATTGTGTATAGTAAAAACCCCAACACCTGTGGGGCAAGAAGCTCAGAATGGGGCGATTTTTATTCTTTATTTTATTCTGAAAACAAATTTCAACAAGTGAGGTTTATTTTATACAAATATAGGAAACTTTATCACGTAAAAACAGAAAACACCAATATATCCTGTTTTCAGTCTTTTGGGGGGGACTATTTCACGGTATGCACCTCGAAAAGGAATTAAACATACTTCAACTTGTTTCACATTTAATTTTACACATTTTCATTAAACTATTTTCGTAGAACTGACCGTTCCAGAGATATAACCCGGTTTTGTTTATACTAAAAAAAAACTAAAAAAGTCCAGATGCTTTCACAGTCTAAGTAAACCCCCATTTAGTTGTACATCTGACTTGTTTGAAAATCACTGTGGCATTTATTCCCTTCATTTGGTACTGAAACCTCAAAAATACACGGACTATTCTTTGTTTTGTTAAAAAATACATACAGTATGACATTATTATTATTATTATTATTATTATTATTATTATTATTTATTAGCTATGCTTCAACCCTAGTTGGAAAAGCGGAATGCATTAAGCTCAAGGGCTCCTACAGGGAAAAATAACTAAGAAGGAAAGGGAACAAGGAAATAAATAAACTACAAGAGAAGTAATGCAAAATTAGAATAAATTATTTTATGAACAGTAACATCATTAAAATAGATATTTCATATACAAACTATAAAAAGAAATCTTCAAAATAACAAGAGGAACTGAAATAAGATAGAATATTGTGCTCGAGTGTACCCTCAAGCAATAGAACCCTATCCAAGACTGGAAGACCATGGTCCAGAGGCTATGGCACTACTTAAGTGTAGAGAACAATGGTTTGACCTTTGAGTGTCCTTGAAGAGCTGCATACCATAGCTAAAGACTCTTCTGCCCTTAGCAAGAGGAAAGTAGCCACTGAACAATTACAGTGCAGTAGTTGGTGAAGAAGAAATTTTCGATTTAGTGTTGTCAAATGTATGAGGAAAGAGGAGAATGTGTAAAAAAATAGGCCAGACCATTCTGTGTATATGTAGGTAAAGGACAAGTGAGGCGTAACCAGAGAGGAATCCAATGTAGTACTATGGGGCCAGTCAAAGGACTCGATAACTGTGGTGGTAGCATCTCAACGGCTGGCTGGTACCTTGGCCAACCTACTACATGACAGTTCTGTATTATTAAGTGTCTTCATGAGGTGGGAATTTGATCCGTTATGATTAATTGCATTAATTCCTTTCTAAAAGCGAGTTAGCAATAACTTGTCAAGCATTTATTAATTGGAAGGGGGGGGGGTCCATTTAGGTAGTGTCCTGAGTGTCACGTGATTAACTTTGTTATTAGGAACACTGTTGAAAATCTCACTCCTCCAATCAAGGTTTTATTGCCCTCTATATTACATATAACATATAATGTTACCATTCAGTTGTGTTCCCCTAAAACTCTTTCTGTTCAATTTACCTGGCGGACTGTAAGGAAGCTATTTGATATCATAAAATTTAAGATACCCCTATAGGCTAATCCATGAGAAAGAAGCTCTATTTCTGGGAATGATCTTTGACACCTAGTTAGTCTGGTCTAGTTATGAAATTTTGAAGACCAAGGTAAAAACTACTCTCAAGATTTTAAATGCAGTTTCTGGTTTATTTGGGATGCTGATGAAAAATATTTCTAAGATTATGCAACGTATTGTGCCCCTTTAATTAATCGTTGCCAAATTTCCTTGTTGGCATATTCAACCAAACTTGACAGGTTAAATTTGGTACATGATGCTGATCTAAAAATCTGTTGTGGAACCTTCAAGACAACACTAGTTCATAGTAAATATATTGACACTGATGAAATATCATTAAATTTTCAAAAAGATGACTTATGGCAGCATTATATGATTAAATTAAGTGTTAAAATTTCAAATCCAGTAGAAGGTAATCTTAAACAATGTCATCTCCGCCACCTAACCATTTTCTATGAGGCTCAGTGCAGCAGTTGAATGGTTGTCAATAAGAAATCAGTAAATTAAGGTAGTGTCCTAAGTTTCGTCTTTCATCTGGAACTATCAATGTGCAACAAAAAATGTATCCGATCAAGAAGCCAAGCCACGATTTTGGAAGACATAATCTGACTCTACTATACTTCTACTATGGAAATGAAATACATTATTAAATTTTGTGATGCCGTAAGGGCGAATTCTAAATACGTTGGTCTTCTTCAGTGTAGGCCAGTGATAGAAAGTATGAAAAAGGTAGACCAAATATTAAACTTGAACATAGGCCATCAGTTTATCACCCAAAACGTAGAATAGAATTTTTCACAGTTACTTGACCCATAGATTCCTTTTAGATGATTAAATTGGTGTACACTAACATTCTCCTAGCAATGTCCAACACTTATTAGTATATTGTTAAGAACACATTGTAATGCGTCAAAGATGAGGATGAGGACTTGATGACAATAGTATTGATGACCTAATGAGGATCTGCTAATATTATGGGTTACTTTCATAACAGGTTGAAGTCCTAATGAGAATCAAGCAATATTATAGGTTACTTTCGTAACAGGTTTCTATTTGATTTTAATATAATGGCTATTGTAGCCCTTTGAAACTTGACATATTCTACTTATTTTCTACTGATTAATTCCATCCATACTATTTATGATGATTAGTGATTATGGTCGGATTATTGGAGTAAACATCACTTAGCCTCTTATATCTTACATTCTTTCTGAAGTTGGACTAATGTCCATTTAATAAGAATGTTAGCTACCGTCAGAGAAACCTAAAAGTGAAGTGCTCCCTTGAGAATATCTTACGGGAGTATTCTGATGTACTGTATATGTCTCATTTGGGTCATGGATGATGCATTTCTGTACTCTAGCAACATATTTGAATAAATTGGATAGCCTCCTTCATAAATCCAGGATTAGTTTTTTTATCATTATGTCTGAGGTTGTGTTTATAAGTTTCATGTCAAAGTTATTAATTTTTCTTATATATTTATGTACGCTCTTGTCGTTGGGTTTTATACTAAAGGGCTTGGTATTAGTATCACAAAGATAAGAATAAGATGAGTATGGAACACCTACCATATAGAGTGTTGTTTCAGGGGAAAAAGTAAATGTTGCCACTCCTTCGTGAAGTTCATGTGGGGCTTCATTTGCTGGGCTTAAATCCGACATGCCAAGGCATAAAATCACTAAGTTATAGTTCCGGATGTCAGGATGCCCATCAGAAGTGAAAGTCATGTTTATGTAAAACACATAATTCCCTGGGTTGGATATCATTAGGATGAAAGTATCACTGCAAGGGTTTCCCGTGATGGTCTTGGCTCTTATGATACTTTCTGTCAAATCTTTCTTCCATTGTGACAGCAAAAGTCTGTTGACATTAGTAAGTGGCACTCCAGATTTTTGTACTAATGGGATTGCCTGGAAGTAAAATTCACTTTGTACTGGGATCACATTCATGCCCATGCCATAATGTTGTGTTCGACTCACATCAGGAAATATACATTCTCTACCTTTGGCCACATTATAAAAAAGCCACAGATCATAATATTCACTTGTTTCTATTGGTATGGTCATCCATAAGGCTAAAGCTTCTTTAATGAAAGCTAGGCTTATTGCATATCCCCAAGAAACCATAGTACTCCCTCGTAGAACCTTGTTAATGTTGTGTGAAACTCTTTTATGTCTACCATGACCATTAATGCAGTATATTGTAGGGTCAGTCTGCAAAAGCCATAGAGTCTGACTCATGTATGAGAAGAAATCTGGCGAGACTTCAACATCTTCATCCATAAGAATGACATTTTCGGATTTGGTAAATGTTTCTGCTATTAGTTTGAAAACAGTTTTGTAGTAATTGAGGAGTTTATTGTTCCCAGTCCCTTTAACAGGCAAGATCGAATAATTAATGTCGAGGAGATGGAGAAGCTCTATAGTGGGTGGTGGCGCATCTCCCAGTACTACCATTAAGTTCTCTGGTCTTGCTCCTGGAGCAGATAGGATTTTGCTAAGAGTATAATATAGGTAAGGATATCTTTTACCGGCTGTGATTATTACTGGTACTTTTTCAAGAGCCTTTCTTTGTACAATTGTAAGATTCTTTGGCACTGGGACTGGCAAAGGTGCTGGACTGTTTTCATCACAGAGGTCTCCTAGTCCACCGTATTTTTCACAGAAGAGCCACCGTTTTCTTTCTAATCTGTTTGCGGTGTTATGGTGGAGTGGTAAGTCTTCATGGAGAGGAAAAAGGACATTGAGATATGCATTAATGCTACCATCTATAATAGCTGTTTCGGAGATAGTTCTCCCTCCCTTGATGAATACCCAGATCCAATGGGCTGAAGGAGTAAGGTGTTGGGCAAAGAAAGATCCAAGTTCAGACAGGTAGTGAACTGCTTCCCGAAGACCTATGCATCCGTGCACAGAAACTGCTATCACAACTATACGTCCACTGGCTATGCGTTCCATGTGCCACTGGAAGTCGACCCAGAATGCCCAGTAATCTCCAAGGGGAAAAATCTGAAATTTACAATAAGAATATAAATACATTTTTCAGTCATTCATCATTGTTAGTGGTTCTGAGTTTTCTAAAATTACTAATTATTAGTTAATGGTTTTACGGTTGATAGCTGGTTATTCAGTGTTTGTCTTGAAGTTGTGAGAAAAATATAATGTATCAGTATATACATATATTGAACTATCATTTACAATAGGTGTTTAAAATGTACCTTTTCCTGGAACTTATAAGTGTGATATTTGATGGTTTGATCTTAAGGTGCTATATACTTTTTGATTTTTAAAAGAAATATTTCCTAGGAATATTACCTTTCGAAGTAAAAGACTCCCATCTCTTTGGTTAATTACAGAGAGAGTAATTCCTTCACCTTCCAATTCATCCTGCTGAAGGATTGCTGTCTTTTCTAGTTTCCATTTGTAATAGATCTGACGTACTACGGTGCACTGAGGTAGGCCTCCGGTTATGTTGGCATTGCACAGATTTCCGAACATAGACCATCCTTGAAATCCAGACCAGGCCAAAATTTCGATTCTGAAAAAAGGATTTGTTTTCCTGTTAGCAAGATAAAGTCAAAACTACATACTGGATTCTCACAAAATTGTAACAACGGATAGTTATTATGCGCCTGAAAAAACAGTAAAATTTGGGGGTGATTCGAATCAAGATGACGATTCTGGTTATTATTGTTGATATTATACAGTAGATTCATATATGGTCAACAAATGAAAGAGGGAAAGCTTGGTCCGGAGACTTGAGTAAAATGTTGACAATCTTCATTGGTGGAGGTCTGAAATCTCTTGAATGCTCTTTCCACTTGTTCGTATGTTCAGTAAAGTTTACTTTGCCTCTTTTACATAAACTGGGATGTCTTTGGATGTTTGTTAAACATTCTTTGGTGAAAGCATCATTGTATTGAATCCTAGAGATAACCTTGCGGGTAGTTAGAGCCATCATTTGTGGATGGTAGATTCCAGAGGCCAAGATGATATAAAAATTTATTTACTTTTAAGATGTTTTATTAGAATTAATCAAGTGAATAACTTTCATCATCATCTCCTACGCCTATTAACGCAAAGGGCCTCGGTTAGATTTCGTCAGTCGTCTTTATCTTGAGCTTTTAATTCAATACTTTTCCATCTCCTACTTCGCGCTTCATAGTCCTCAGCCATGTGGCCTTCTTCTAGTGCCTAGTTGAGCCGAATTAAACATTTGGTGAACTAATCTACTTCTCAGCATGATCTCATCCACATATGGCACTAGAGTAATCTCTCTTATAGTTTCTTTTCTAATCCTGCCCTGCCATTTAACTCCCAATATTCTTCTGAGGGCTTTGTTCTCAAATGTACTAAATCTTTTGGAGATTGTTTCATTAGTATCACCGATGTCACTAAACTGATATAGTCCGATTTTATGTAGTTTTATGCGATTTGATTTCCAAATGTTACTTACCCAGCCATTGTCTGATTTGCTTTTTTTCAATCTTTCACTAAACTCTAATTTTAAAGACCCTGTATTGGAGATCATTGTTCCTAAATACTTGAATGATTCTACCTCATTATTCCTTTCTCCTTCCAATGATATTTCATCTTCCATTGTATACTCCGTTCTCATCATCTCTGTCTTTCTTTTCTAAAGACCCCGTATAGGAGATCATAGTTCCCTAAATACTTAAATGATTCTACCTCATTAATCCTTTCTCCTTTACTTGATTGTAATTTATATAGGAAAGATTTATTTTAATGCTACTGCTGTTCATAAAGTATTTTATTTTAATTGTTCATTACTTCTCTTGTAGTTTATTCATTTCCTTTTTTCCTTTCCTCACTGAGCTCTTTTCCCCTGTTGAAGTGCAAAGGCGTAAAGCATCCTGATTTTCCAACTAGGATTGCAGCTTATTTATCAATAATAAAATAATGATGATAATAAAAGATTAGGAACAATTACATGTAGTATTTTTATAGTTACCCCAACTTAGACATTTGTATTTGTGTAGATTCTTACAATATTTAAGAATACTATTATTTTTATCTAATACAATATTGGGAATTGCATGATTTGACAGATGTTATGTCAGTTGTAAATTGAGTTTCCTTCTGAAAGTGAATGTTGCCACTCGTCATTTGCCGGGCTTAGATTAGAGAAGCGAAGTACTAGATCTAGACATCAGGATGACTATTACAAGGGAGGTCATCTTGCATTCCAGTTTCATGAAATTTCTTCCCCTCTTCTAGTTTCAGCCATTTCTCTCCTGTTTCGTAGTTTCAGCCATTTCTTTCCTGTTTCGTAGTTTCAGTATTTCTCTCCTGTTTCGTAGTTTCAGCCATTTCTCCTATTTCTTAGTTTCAACCCACATTTCTCACAGTTCTGGTTGAAAAATAGTTTTGCTCATTTAATAGTTTTAGCCAAATCTCATTTTTTATTTATTTATTTATTTATTTATTTTTATTTATTTATTTATTTTTTTTTTTTTGCGGAAAATTTTCATTCCATCTGGTTTCGGCTAATTCTCTCTTATTTCTGCTAAATATCCTGTTTTCTAATTTCGACCAATTATCTCTTAATTTGTAATTGGCAATTCTCTCATATTTTCTGATTTCGACCAGTTCTCTCTTTATCTTCTGATTTCATCCAACTCTCTTATTTTTAATTTCATACAACTCTCATTTTTTAATTTCATCAAACTCTCTTATATTCAAATTTCATCCAACTCATTTTTTTTTATTTCATCCAACTCTTATTTTGTTTTTTCAGCCAATTCTTTGTTTTTTTCCTCCAAAACACTTATTTTTTTAAATTTCATTCAACCCTCATATTTTCTAATTTCACCCAACTCTTATTTTCTAATTGCATTCAACTCTCTCTTATTTTTTTTTATTTCATTTAATTCCCTCTTATTTTCTAATTTCATCCAACTCTTATTTTCTAATTTCATCCAACTCTTATTTTCTAATTTCTCCCAACTCGTTCTTATTTTCTAATTTCATCCAACTCTTATTTTCTAATTTCTCCCAACTCGTTCTTATTTTCTAATTTCATCCAACTCTTATTTTCTAATTTCTCCCAACTCTTTCTTATTTTCTAATTTCATCCAACTCTTATTTTCTAATTTCTCCCAACTCGTTCTTATTTTCTAATTTCATCCAACTCTTATTTTCTAATTTCATCCAACTCTTATTTTCTAAATTCTCCCAACTCGTTCTTATTTTCTAATTTCATCCAACTCTTATTTTCTAATTTCTCCCAACTCGTTCTTATTTTCTAATTTCATCCAACTCTTATTTTCTAATTTCATCCAACTCTTATTTTCTAATTTCTCCCAACTCGTTCTTATTTTCTAATTTCATCCAACTCTTATTTTCTAATTTCATCCAACTCTCTCTCTCATTTTGTAATATCAGCCCCAACATCTTGGCCCCGAGTCCCAAATTCCATGAAACAATTAACAAACTCAAATATATCTCAATTATTTGCTGAAGATGGTCGTTGGCGTCGATAAAGGTTAATTTTTTTTTCTTTGTGGGGGGGGGGGGGGCGCCTGGCTGGAGCTTGATATATCTGATGTGACCATCATATGGTAACTTGGTAGATGAGCAGGATTGAAAAAAAAATAGAGTATTGCATGTGTATTTCATATATTTATAAATGTAACATATTACTTGAGATAATATGATGAAACTATTCTCTCCACATATACTTTCACGTATTCTTACAGAAGAACGAAACTATTTAAAAAGATAATATGGAGCTATTTTTCCCATAAAAAATAGAATAATAAATCACATTGATTACATGAAGTATATTGCAGCTAACTTAATTAAATTAGCGATAAATGCCTTGGAATTTATTTGTTTGGCTGTGAAGATATTGGGATAGCTGCAAATCTAACTACTACCCCATCAAGATTAAAGGAATCCACCACAGTTTTCTCAATAGAAATTGTGCCTAACCCGATCAGTCGTTCATTACCCGTTGATGCACTGAGGTAAGTTTCTGACTAATTTCAAGACAGAAAAAGCTCGCTCACATTTGGCATTACAGACAAGGAAAGTTGAAGCCAAATGCAATAAATTCCAATTTTTTTGGAAACTTTGTTCATTGGTTTCAGTTTATCCAAAGCATTAGAAATAGATTTCACGTCATCTCCTAGTGTTCTCTGAGCAATACTTAGCTCTGCATGGAGGTTTTCCCTTTCAGTTGAGTACTGGCCAGCGAGGTATTGCAAATATTTTTCATTTCAGAAATTTGGAGATGATGGGTGTAAGCAGCTACACCAAGGAGGATACTTTTTGGTTCATCAAATCTGTCTAAATTCACTGAGTACTCTGTCTAAAAAAAAATAGGGATAAACAGAGACCTTTTACAATAGGCCTTGGGGTCCTCAACCCTTTCAAAAGTATCTCGTTGGCCTGTGGTTTCAATTACAAAGGGTTCTAACAGACCTGAAGATAGTTTCCTTTTCCTTGAAGGCTGACGAAAAGTTGAAGTTAAGTCTCTCTCAGTTGCAAAATCAATTGATTCTTTGTTAATTTGTGTTAAAAGGGCAGTTGTTGTTCTTGTGCCACTAATAATTTCAAGTGTTTCTTGTGTCATGTTAAGTGAGGCAGCAAGTTCCATATTCTCATTCTGCCATGTCTATGATAGTGGAATTGTAATATCAAATACTTCAGAAAGCTTAATCAACAAAGAATGTCTCTAACTTATTTAAAGTTGTAGAATCCATTAGCTAAGGCCTTTTCTTCACCAGAAGAAGACCATGGTTAGACAAATCTAGAGAATCCATCAAAATCTCCAAGTGGTATGATATTGACTTATGGTTTTATTCCCAATTGTGTTGACGGACTTTAGGAAGTTCCAGAACTGACAATATTGTCTTTCTGGAGGGTTATGGTACATAAAAGCATAGATTCTTCAGAGTCTTGGATTTGTGTCTGTACACCACTGATTTTGCCACCCATTGTAGATACTGTGTGGTAGCACTGTGCTATTAGTTTATTAATATTCAGGCCAAGATTGCCGAACTTCTCTTACAATGCATTAGCTACAGAAGTAGCATCAAACTTCTTCAAAGAAATTAATCCTATGAACCTCTCATTTACTGTTTCATCTTGGACATTCTTGTCAGAAAGGCACCCTTATTTAATGAACTTTAGCTTTCATCATGCCCCCCTGAATGCTATGTTTGTTTTAACAATTGTAATAACAAAGTTCAATTCTCTATTGTGAAGAATCTGCTTTTTATGTTGGCTATCAATTTGTTTATGAAAATCACCATGCAACCGTGAAATTTTGAGGTTGACTAACAATAACGTGGTATGTGTCTTTTAAGAGTTTAATACCTTTTCTTGCATCATCTTTCAATTACTGAAACCTTCGTTGGTAAATGTCATTTCTCTGTGCCCTACATTAGCACCAAAGAGTCTGCATACAAAGCAGTAAACTCTGTAACCAGTCACGGAGTATTCAAGGCGCTCATACCTACCATACCAATCACATTGAAAAGACCTGTTGTGAGAACCAAACTCTACTTTTGGATACATTTTTAGTCTTCATTGTGTAAAGGATTACATGAAGTACGCATCTGTTAACTCATGGAAATTTTAAAATATCGTCAAAATGCTCTTCACTGTTTTTAATGTCATTTGTAAATCATTCAGTTAGCTCAGCTGCCTAGGTATTTACTAAAGAAATATTAATTACGAAATTATCCCCTGACTTAGGTCTATGACTTTCCTTAGATATTTGATATAGATGCTAAATTGCTAATGTCTGAGGTTTGCATGCTGATAAGGGATACTTTAAGTTTCTATGGGATGTGTTGGGTCAGTATTGGGGTGGGGGGGGGGATCAGACCCAATAGCCCCCCTTGATGATGCCTCTGAAGATGGTGCTTTTGCCTTCAGACTTCAGAGAAACGATATTATTTTTGTCAGTCACAAGATTGATTGTGTGAACTGCACAAACTATCGTCGAGTATTTTAATACCTACAATATAATTTTATTCCCTTTTTTGAATGATATTATGATCTTGGTAATCTATTGCGTTTTAGTACAAAAGTAATAATTATATTTGCTAGGCCTTGAAAAGGTTCATAAAATAAACTATATGGACTTAGCCAGTTATCTTAAAATGGGTCGCCCAAATCTATATAATTTTCACCAAGAAGACGCCATGTATTATCCCAATTTTTTCTCTTGAAATATACACTATTTAGGCAATGGATATTGTTTCTGGAAACATAATGTCATCAATGTGTATTATTTGTTGGGCCTTGAAAATGTTCATAAAAAGAATTTATTTGATCTTACCTTTGATTGTGCTGTTGCCTGAGAAGTGAGAAGACGCTTCTGAAGAGAGATAAGGAAACCGTGAAGATGATGAGGCCGATTCCGAACGATGGTAATCTTGCCATTCTCATTTGGCTGTTGGACGTCTTTACTCGTTTCCCTTAAAAGGTCAAAATTGGTTCCTGAACTGTTATTTTTGCGAATTTTGGTGGTGATGAAATAATGTTATGGGAGGACTTGTGCGATTCTTAAACGTTTTGCAACTTTTGTTTATGGTATTTTTATAACCACAAGTGTCTTAAAGTTGAGCATAGCATGCTATCCTTTATGACACTTAATGAGTTTAGGCATTTGCCTGCTTTGCTATTTATGTACTTCGCAGGAAAATTGCTTGGTTTTGCTTTCGACTTTTCCTCATTGTTATACAGTTCTTTAGGTTGTGCTTGCGTGGTGAACCCTTTTTCCTGCCTTCAATTTTTATCCTCCGGGGCAATCAATACAGATACACTGGTACAAATATTCCCTGAGGTAGAGTTACTGTGTAACGTGTAATTTTATATTGATTCAGAGTCGGTTTTTATTGCATGTTCTCACTTTCACGTAATTATAAGACATTTTTTTGCATTATCCATTGTTCAGTGTACAACGGTCAGAGAGACTTTCTGGTCATCTGATAATTTTTATTCTCTCTCTCTCTCTCTCTCTCTCTCTCTCTCTCTCTCTCTCTCTCTCTCTCTCTCTCTCTCTCTCTCTCTCTCTCTCTCACAAAAGAAATTCTATTTCAATTTTTGTTAGAAAATGCAAAGAGAGGTGTTGAGCAAGTGGATCTAATAACAATAAAAAAAAAAAAAGCATACATTGGGGGTGGCGTGAGAATAGGTATGGATAAGACTAGAGTTATGGTGAGCAGTAAGAAAGGTAGAGCCCGGATAGCCATGCATGAACGTAGAGGATCTGTTGTAATACAGGTGGAACAATTACATACTTTTGGTCTACTTTAAGTCGGGAGGGAAGATGTGAGGCTTAAGTTGAGAATAGGCTAAATGCAGCCTGGGGAAGTGAAGAGAGGTAGCAGGTGTGATATGCGATAAGAAAATGCCAATCAGGCTAAATGTTAGGATTTATAGCACATAAGACCAGTGCCAATGTGTGGATCGGAAACCTGGGTTCAAGACGAAAAGAGGAAGCAATGTTCGAGGGAACAGAGATGAAAGCGCTGATAAGGAATATGAGAATATCACTTAAAAGATTAGAAAATGAAATTAGAATGGCAGGCATAGTAAAGATTACAGAGGTGATAAAATTGGTGTATGTACGTGTTGAGGATGGCTGGTGGGAATGGAGTGCAAAGGGGTTGGTAGTAATTTGAAAGGGGGAGAAGATCGAAAGGGAGGCAGAGAAATAGATATCGAGATAAGGTGAAGGATGATTTGCAGAGAAGAGGGTGGTTTTGATAGAAGGCATCGGAGAGGGCACATCAGTCAACCGACCCCTTAATGCAGGTTAACGGTTGGAAGGAAGAAGATACAGAGACATTATATAAAGAACGTTTAGTCTTCCCTGATGGAGAGGGCTGTGTAATTGAAAGAGGTTATTGCCAAATATTTACACACAATATAAGGTGGTCAATTAAAAGCTTAAATAGAACATTCTGTTAAGAACATACCATGTGATATGATAAATGAGGACTTACTGGCCAGGTTGTGTAAGCCACGTCTGAACGAGGTAACTCGTTTAAATAAGGAAGTGGGTGTACGCGACCTGTCAAAAATTGCGACTAATTATGTAGATAGATAAGCGCGAACACTCGCCTCCCCTTTCACCAGGGTATGACTACTCCCTCTGACCCCTATCTGAGGGACGAGGAGAGCTGAGCGTAATCGGAAATATATATATATATATATATATATATAGAGAGAGAGAGAGAGAGAGAGAGAGAGAGAGAGAGAGAGAGAGAGAGAGAGAGAGAGAGAGAGAGAGAGAGAGAGAAAGAGAGAGAGTGAATTATTTAGTGAAGTTGTCTTGTAGATGCAGTGAAGTCGGATTTATTTTAAAAGTGGTTTATTGAAAAGATACTATTTTTATTATTGATAGAAAGATATAAAAAAAAGAAAATAGTGATTGGGGTGAATGCTTTGCAGATTTGCAGATGATGATGAAAACTGCTGAAGCTAATGGTAATGTCCATAGAGGAGAAAGTTAAAAGTAAGACGGAACAATATTGAGTTTATGGTTGTTAACGAAACCAGGAAGTTGGAACGGCTAATGTTGGTATAAATACCATGAGAATGAAAAAAAAAAAAAAACCTTAATTTCTCTAGAGTTTTTGTAACCAAAATTGTTTGGGAAAAGTAGAACAATATACTGTAAGGAGCGAATAGTGTGTATATATAAGCTAATGTTGAAAATATATAGGATTTGTTGAGCCATCCCTCATTTATGGATGTAGAGTGTGGATGTTGAGTGCAAAAAAAAAAAAAGAAAAAAAATGGTCTCTTAGTTGGTTGGAAAACCATGGCATATAATTTTGATAACATGGAATTGGTTAAAACATACTTGTCACCATCCTTTATCCATAAATGCTCCATTTTGATGCATAATCCCTTGTGTAAATTCGTCTACACTCTTATGCTCATGTCCGTAACCCTAGTGGTATATATATATATATATATATATATATATATATATATATATATATATATATATATATATATAAATATATATATATATAATATAAAGAGCTACTATATACTTACTTGCTCTACCTCTGCATTACTCTAAATGTTTCGACTAAAGGATTTGGAGAGCATGATTTTATTTTCTTTATAATTGCCTTTAATATCATAACACTCGCCTTTTGATATCCACCCTTACCAAAGTTTTATTTCTTTTTTTTTGGGGGGGGGGGTGACTAACCCATGTCTG
>NC_090759.1:13790793-13818293 GCF_036898095.1 Palaemon carinicauda | reverse complement strand
AAAAGAAAACCCAGGAATGACTGGAGAGAATATTTAAACAGGAAAGCGGATGAAACCAACAAAGCTAGGAATTCAGGAAATGGCTATGGAGTAAGAATCGCTCATATAATTAATAATGAAATCTACACGGGAAAAGAAGAAACATAACCATTAAAAAGAGAGATGGATCTGTTATAACAACAGAAGATGAAGAAAGTCCACGTTGGATGGTACACTTACGTGGGGTCATGAATAGGATGTATGAAGGGAATAATTTGATTAATATACCTAACAGCTGCGGAAGGCTTTGATGGGCTCATTAATAAATTTAGTATGTTTGAAGTCGAACCTATCGTCAAAAAACTTAGTTACGTTGGAATAACTGGTGTGATGATTCTGGCTGAAAATGAAGTAACCCCCAGAATTCTTACAAAATTATTTTGTAAGAATATGGTATTAAGAGGCAAACCCTGATGAATGGGAGCTAGGAGTGTTGGTGAAAATGGCAAAAAAAAAAAAAAAAAGGAGACCTGACCGATTGTAATAATTACAGAGGCATGACACGTCAGTTGTCATGAAAATATATAGTATGCTCATTGTAAAGAGTCTAGAAAGAAAGACTGATGAAAAGCGGAGAGATGAACTAGCAGGATTTATAAAAGGTAGAAGTTGTACTAACCAAATTTTCATTTTGAGATATGATGTACAGCAACATGGTATTTGTGAACTATGAAAAAGCCTTTGATAGCGTGCACCCGCCAACTTTGTGGAGAGTCCTGCGTTATTATGGAATTCCTCTTAAATGTGTGAATTTGATTAAGTCTGTTCATGAGCATAGCGAGTGGAAAGTGAATGTTATTGGGGTCTTAGCAAATAAATTTCCAGTGAATAGCGGAGTACTTCAAGGGAATGTATAGTCACCCACAGTATGTTGTTTATCCTCCTCATGGATTTTGTAATACGTAGAACAGTTGGAGATGGAGAAGGATTGTACTAGCCTGGTAATCGGAAATTAACTGACCTAGAGTATACTGATGATGCTGTCCTCATAAGCACAACCAAAAGAAAAACATAATGAGAACGAAATATGCAATGGAAGATGAAATATCATTTGAAGCGGAAAGGATTAATGAGGTAGAATCATTTAAGTATTTAGAAACTATGAAATTCAATAGGGGGGTCTTTAGAATTAGAGTTTAGTGAGAGATTGAAAAAGGCAAATCAGACAATGGCACGATTAAGTAAAATTTGGAAATCAAATCGCTTGAAATTTCATGTAAAAACTAGGCTATATTTTATATCAGTTTAATAAGATCTGTGTTGCTGTATGGACATGAGTTATGGTATTACAATGAAACAATCTCCAACAAATTTAGTAGATTTGAGAACAAAGTCCTCAGAAGAATATTGGGAGTTAAATGGCAGGACAGGATTAAAATGAATCTATAGGAGAGATTACTCGAGTGCCATATGTGGATGAGATCATGGTGAGGAGTAGATGGAGATGGTTTGGGCATGTTCTTCGCACTCCCTAAGAGAGATTAACTCACCAAACTTTTAACTGGGCTCTACAAGCACTAGAAAGAGTTAGAAGACCCAGGCCTACATGGGTGAGGACTACGAGGAGTCAAGTAGATGATGAATTGAAAAGTATTAAATTAAAAGCTCATGATAGAGACGACTGGCGAAATCTAACTGATGCCCTTTGTATCAATAGGCGTAGGAGTTAATAATGATATATATACATACACACACACACACACACATATATATATATATATATATATATATATATATATATATATATATATACATATAATTTTGGGTAAGTCATTTTATCATTGTTTTCTATTTGGATTGGTTCTCTCTCTCTCTCTCTCTCTCTCTCTCTCTCTCTCTCTCTCTCTCTCTCTCTCTCTCTCTCTCTCTCTCTCTCTCTCTCTCAATGGTAAAATATGTTTTTTTTTATTTTATTTTTTCCCTTGAACAACAATCCTTTTTTTACTTTGAATGAATATAAAGCATTGTTAAATGTAACCTTGTTTTCAACTTGATCCTATAACTGACAGGCCTTCTAGCAGGTACGATCAGTAACAATGACTTTTCTTATTTTGATAAGTTTCTTGTTTCTTGTTTTTACTTGTTCATTTGATTTTTTTATAATTTTCCTGGCTTTATGTTTTCCTGTTTCCCATATTTTTTTTTTCTTGCTCTGAATATTTTATGGTGTTTTCTTGTTTTTACTTCATTTTCATTGCTGCTTTTACCCTTTTTTTACGTTTACCTAAATGCGGACAGAACTATGGAGCATCAATTAAGATTATCCACCTACCAACCACCAAGTATTTGTACCAATCGTTTATGTACTGAGATTGTCATTAGTCATTTAGGAAACACGAGAACTTCTAACTTTGATTGGATTTTCATCTCGCTTCACGTTCAGAATTTTGATATATAGATGCACTGTCTGGGGCCCAAGTTGACACAAGGCCTAACAAAGTTCAAATCAGTTCTAGAGAAGGGGAAAGTTTCATTGTAAGTAATGCAGACATCATTGGTAGATTTGAGTGCCCAGTAGCATAAAATCATTGAATAAATAATCGTGACTATAAACACACTTATATTCGTGTGAATCTTATGTATTGTCCTCTGGGTGGTGGCAATGTTCTCTATCAGGAGTTGGCACGGTCTGATGTCTGTGTTGTAGTTAGGAAATGTTTGAGAGGTTAGTGCTCTTGACATTGTCTCTGGGAGGTCCGTGATTTTTACTTTGTCCATAAGCAGTCCCTTACATTGTCACTTGGAAATCATTGATTTTTGCTTTGAGTGGTCCTTGTCTCTGGAATGTACTTGACTCTGTCTATGGGAGGTCCTTCAATTTGTCTCTAGAAGATCCTTGAATTTGTCTCCCTTAGGTCCTGGATTTTGTTTCTGGAGGTCATTGTCTTTGTCTACAGTAAATCCTTGAGTTTGTCTCCAGAAGGTCCTTGCCTTTGTCTCTAAAAGATAATAGACTTTTTCTCTGGTAGGTCCTGGACTTTGTTTCTGGAAGGTCCTTGCCGGTGTCTTCAGAAGATCTTTGCCTTTGTTTGTGGGAAGTCCTTGACTTTGCTTCTGGAAGGTCCTTGCCTTTGTCTCTAGAAGATCCTCAAGTTTTTCTCTGCGAGGTCTTGGACTTTGTTTCTTGAAGGTCCTGGTCTTTGTCTCTAGATGATCCTTGACTATGTCTCAGGGAGGTCCTAAACTTTTTTTTCTGGAAGGTCCTTGCCTTTGTCTCTAGGAGATCCTTGACTATGTCTCTGGGAGGTCCGGGGCTTTTGTTTCTGGAAGGGCCTTGCCTTGGTGTCTAGACGGTCTTTGGCTTAGTCTCAGGGATATCCTTGCCATCTTGGGAATTTTGATAGCAGAAACCTTTTAGTTCCTCCACAGGTAGAATTATCCCCTTCTTTTTCTATAACTGATTATATGAATTAATCTACTAATTGGAATGGCATGTTGGTGGTGATTGAAAATTTTTCTGGAGTTGCAATTATGGCACCTAGTACTTATAAGTCATAAATGAAGGTGAATGCAAATATCCATATCAAGTAACTTTTTAGGTAACTATCCAAGGCTATACAATATTCAAGTACCAATTTTTATTGGCCTTAACTGTTAATTTGATAACTTCTTGTGATCGGTATAACTTATTTATTATTATTATTATTATTATGAAGGGAATAATTTGATTGATATACCTGAAGCCGATGAATTCTGTGTGTTTAAAGTCACAGCTGTCTTTTAAAAAACTCAAGAGATTGAAAGCCCCTTAATACGTTGGAATAATTGCTGAGATGATGCTGGCTGAAAATGAAGTGACCCCCAGAATACTTACAAGGTTATTTTGTAGAATATGGCATGAAGAAGCAAAACCTGATGAATGGGAATTGGAGTGTAGGTGAAAATTACTAAAAAAGGAGACCTTACAGATTGCAATAATTACAGAGGCATCACACTTCCCGTAACTTGTTATGAAAATATATAGTATGCTTATTTTAAAGAGACTCGAGAGAAAGATTGATGAACAAGCAGGATTTAGAAAATGTAGAAGTTGAACTAACCCAATTTTTATTTTGAGACATACAACAATACATATAATATAGAAATCTACTTTTGATGACATTTGTGTACTATGAGAAAGCCTATAATAGTGTGCACCAGCCAATTTTGTGAAGAGTTCTGCATATATATGGAATTCCCCTTAAATATGTAAATTTGATTAAGTCTGTTCATGAGTATAGCAAGTGCAAAGTTAATGTTAGTCGAGTCTCATCAAATGAATTTCCAGTGACCAGCGGAGTACTCCAAGGGAAAGTGCTGTTCCCTCCTGTATAGTGTTTATTTTCATGAATTTTGTAATGCATAGAACAGTTTGAGATGGTGGAGAAATATTGGACTGTAGTGGTGATAGGAAATTAGCTGATCTAGAGTATGCTGGTGACAAGCAGAACACCACAGGATTTGCAATGTTTGCTTACCAAAATGCAGGAAATATCACAGGAGGTTGGGCTGAAGATAAATAGAAGAGGGAAATGGTGAGAACAGAATATGCAATGGAAAATGATATAATGGAAGGAGAAAGGATTAATGAGGTAGAGTAATTTGAATATTTGGGAATTATGATTTCGAATACAGGGTCTTTAGAATTGGAGTTTAATGAAAGATTTTTTAAAAATCAGACTGTAGGTTAAGTAAATTTTAGAAATCAAATCGCTTGAAATTACCTAGAAAGATCAGGTTATATATCATTTTAGTGAGATCGTTGTTATTGTGTGGACTTGAGTAAAGGTATGGCAATGAAACAATCTCCAACAGATTTAGTAGATTTGAGAATAAAGCCGCAAGAAGAATATTGAGAGTTGAATTGGAGGACAGGATTAGGAATTAAACTATAAGAGTACTCGAGTGCCATGTGTGGAGGAGATCCTGGTTAGGGGTAGATGGAGATGTTTTGGGCATGCTCTTTGCTCTCCCTGAGAGAGATTAGTTCACCAAACATTTAACTGGGCCCCTCAAGGTACTAGAACAGATGGAAGACTCAGGCTGACATGGCTGAGTACTAAGAAGCGTGAAGTCGGAGATGATAAAAGGAGAAGTATTGTATTAAGAGTTCAAGAAGAGACGACTGGCGAAATCTAATTGAGGCCCCTTGCGTCAATAGGCATAGTAGGAGGAGATGATGAGGATGATTATTATTGATTTTTTTTATTCATTGTTGTATTTGGTTGTTAACCAAAGTTAATTTTTACATACATTTCACTCAATGTTTAAGAGCTCTCTACATATAAACTTAACAGAAGTATTTGATCGAATGGCAATATTTACAATAGAAACAGTTCGCTGACATTAGCATTGTTTTGTGTACTGAGTTAATAAGAATTCAAATTTTGCACTTTCGAAAGCATGCTCTTGAATCTCGATCGCGCACAGGTTGAAATAAATCTAAAACTACGAAATTTATTTCTTCAATTACAATGTCTTCATAATAAACAACTTTCTTAGAAGTAATTTACACATTATAATAAATAACACACGAGTCTATTCATACTTTAAATTTTTTCATAGTTGGTCCAAAGTCAGTAATTTTATGAGCATATCTGAGGTCATGTTTTGGTTCCTAACTCTCATGGGACTTGCAAAGGCAAAGCCAGCCCTAAACATCTCGTACTCCCCCTCTCTGGCAGGGGCTGACCAGGGTTCGATGCCTGGATGTTTGAGATGCGAATAAGATGAGTATGGTACTCCAACAGTGTGGACAGTTGCATTGGGCGAAAGCATGAAGGTAGCCACTCCCTCGTGGAGACCGTGAGGAGCATTAGAGAAAGGCGTGAGATCCCAGGCTCCCAAACACACTAGTAATTTGTAGAAGTTCCAGCAATCAGGCCTGCCACCAGAGGTCTCGGTCATTTTCAAGTAAAAGACGTAACTTTTGGGTGTCGTAACCTCCGGGATGAAAGATTTGTTGCATGGATGACCTATAAGGGTTTCTGCTTTCTTGATGCTTTCTGTTAAGTCCTTTTTCCATAATGGGAGGACAAGTCTGTCAGTGTTTTCCAAATGCACGCCAGTTTCTTTTACTAAAGGTATTGCTTGAAAAAAAGACTCCGATTGAAATGGTACTGTGTTGATACCAATGCCGTAGTGGTTTGTTCTGCTTACATCTGGAAAGATGCATTCCTTTCCCTTGGATGCATGTTCGAAAAGCCAGAGGTCATAGAAATCGTCTGCATCTTCTGAAACGTTCATCCATAATTTCAAAGCCTCCTTTACAAAGACGACACTTATTGCATAACCCCAAGAAACCATGGATCTCCCTCGCAGTACTTTTTTAATATCGTATGAAATGTTCTTGTGCTTTCCATGACCACTAATGCAGTAAATTGAAGGGTCTTGTTGCAAGAGCCACATAGTCTGGCTCATGAAAGAGAAGAAGTCAGGAGAGACTTCCACGTCTTCATCCATCATAATAACGTTCTGAGAATCATTAAATGTCCTGGCAATGAAACTAAAAACATTTCTGTAGTAGTGGAATAACTGAGTATTGTCTGTCCCATTACTAGGCAAGGTTATATAGTTGACATTGAGAAGATGAAGGAGCTCCATTGTCTGTTGTGAGGTATCTCCTAGGACAACCAGGAGACTATCAGGATCTACTCCAGGAGCTGAAAAAATTTTCATTAGTGTATAATACAGGTAACGGAACCTCTTTCCAGCAGTGACAATTACAGGCACACTTTTTAAATAGTTTGTTGAGTTAACAGACAGTTTTGGCGGTATTTGGATTGGCAAGGGTGCCGGACTAGCTTCGTCGCAGAGGTCTCCTAATCCCTCCTCTTTATCACAAAATTTCCAACGATCTTTTTCAAGTGAATCTGTAAATCTTTTGTAGGTAGGCTGCTGTTGGCTTAGAACTGACTGTGTTTCAAGATAGGTGCCAACACTTCCTTGAATCACTGCAGTTTCGGAGAGGGTCTGACCACCCTTGACAAAGACCCAGATCCAGTGGGCCGAGGGAGTCAGATGCTCAGCAAACAAAGATCCCATCCTTGCAAGGTGTTTACTTGCTTGTCGAAGTCCCACACATCCACTTTTTGACACAGACATTGTCACTATACGGCCGGGGGATATGCGCTGCATATGCCAGAGAAGGTCGACCCAGTAGGACCAATAACTATGTAGGGGAAATATCTGAAAGTAATGTTTAAAAAACCAAAGTAAATATTATGATGGTTATTTTTTACCAATTATTTCAGGGATATTTTAGCAATAAAATGTATTAAACTAAAGGAAGCTGGAAAGTGATGTGAACAGTCATTGGTCCCGTAGAAACAACTATTAAAACTTCCCGTAGATCTGTCACTACCATCATCCACCATCTTATAAACTGGATGTTAATTTTAGTTTGACGCCACATATGTATGAAAGTCGTCTCACCTGTAGGGCTTCTCCAACATTTCTGTTTTGTTCTTTCTTTTTACTCAGTTTTCTCAAAATATGGTCTTTATGTGATGTCTATGGGCCCTTTTTTGTTTTTGGTAGATGGAATATTGTTAAATTTGTTAGTCTTTTCCCTTTGTAGCATTCAGCTTCAGGGATTTCATGTTGATCACCATAAATCATATCTTGTTCTACACCCGCTTCATATAAGATGGTGACCATCGTGTTCAACACTGTTCTCTTTCCTATGGACTATTTAGATATAGATAAAACAAGCTGCAACTCCAGTCACTCTTAGAGTTGCTGCATAAAGCTTGATTTGTGGACAGTTCTGTAACACCTGTAGAGTATTTCTTAGAAAAACTATTGTAACTTTATATTTTCTTAGATTTCATTGGTGAATTCTTTCTTGTATAATGCTCAGTTTCAAGTACAGTTACTACCTTGTTCAACATTCAGGTATCAGGTTAGTTCTTTGTTATAGAAAAGATCTTTGTCGTTTTCATTTTATTATTGATGCTGTCAATGTACTTATCGAAAATGGTGGAGATTTTGTTTTTATTCTGATTTTATGGAATGTAAGTCATGAAGCTTCTGTATGTTAGTTCTTGTGTGCGTGATGCTTAAGTAACTCGAACGAGGAGGAATGAAGCTGCACCACACACATCTTGTACGTTTGTTGCACTGCTCTAGGTGTAAAAAGTTCCATCTGAAATATTCCTGTATATCATCAGCATTACGCATTGTGTTGCTCTTCATTGTAGAAATAAGAGTTGTCTCCTCAATCAAAACTTCTCCATCAACTTGATTAATTGACCAGCTGAAGGGGCGACAGTTCTACTTCACTCTTATTCCTCATGGCTAAAATATCTGATTATACCAAATTTCTTTATGCATGTTGTATTTTGTACATTAGGTACTTTTTATAACACTTCTCAATACAGTATTTAGCATCTACATCTCATTTATCGGTCACGTCCAGCTGACCAGTTTTTAAGCTCTCCTCTTCTGGTCGCCCACGTTTCATTGACGGATTTGAATGCAGATTTTACTCTGAGAAAACTCTTGACTAAAATAATTAACTTTGGACTTAAGTTACCGCTGGATTCATCCTTTTACCTGGTTGGTCCTCTCACTCTTCAGCCTCTTCCAAAGTATTTTCCCCTGAAAGTTAAGGCATTGCCACGTAAATTTTTTTTGCTTCTATGCAGTTACTTTTTTATACCATATGGTTGAAATTAATCAAGAGAGAGTTCTTTCAAGGTAGTGGGTCCTAATGACTTAATATTTGCACAAAGAGATTTAGCTTTTTCTTTTACTACTTTAACCTTTTTTTTTTTTTTTGGCATTTAAAAGTTTTTTGTTTCTTCTTACTTCATTTATTACAAGAGTTACCAACTTGCTCAACTATTGTCAATTTTCCGTCATATTAACAACTTTTTGAGCGATTATTATCCAGTATATGATTGATGTCAAAGTGTGTTAAGAGATGAAGCCGATTTGAACGAATGTGTAAATGTACGAGTGTATGTAAAGTACTCTCAAGGTATCTAAGTAACATATATGGTATCGTATACTTTTCAAACATTTAAATTTAGGGAAATGGACATAGAGGGTGCTGGTATAGTGGTGTATGTTCGCCTTGATTTTATATTTAACATTCTTGGTCATGAGCCCAACCACTTCCATGTATAAAATGGTCTCTATTTTCCCAGATGGTGGACGAAGCTCCACTTCAAAGGCAATTCATGTCATTTTTCAGCTTCCATCAATTTTTCCACGTCTATTTGGGTAGTATTTCTAATTTCAGTAGTCTGATAGTGCTATATTTTAAAACAATCTTATATATACTATAACTGAAAACAGAAGTACATAGGTTACCTAATATTTTTTCGTTCTTTTATATTTCATAAATTTCATATCTGAAGAAGCAGAGGATCTTGATGTATGAAGATAAAGTTAGAATTGGTTTTTGATATTTATTCAAAATTAAGTTATTCTTGTTTTATTTAGTTATATATTACGTATGTAAATCATTGTAGTAGAATTGTATATTAACAGTTTCATTTGAAATATAGTAGATAATGGTATAAAAATGTCTCATCAATTCATTTGGCCTAATAATGAAGACGCTGTGAAAGTTCGTTTTCAATTTGTGTGTGTGTGTGTGTGTTTATAATTGTGTAACATAGAAATACCTCACGTAACAGAAGACGGCCATCTCGCTGGTTGATTACGGAAAGCGCGATTCCTTCCTCCTCTTTCTCCTCTTCGGTCTCTTCTTCTTTCCTTGTCTCTCTGTCATTCTCTCCCACTTCTAGTGGAGGAATGCAATCGTCAAGGTCTTGACTCGTAAAGTTGTTGCAAACGCCTCTACGCAGAGCCCAGCCGTCTTGCCCTGACCATAATGCGATGTAGAGTCTGAAATGATCATTGATTATAGAAAAGATAGACACTTACAGGGTTTTCAATTATGGTTAGAAGGAAAAAAAATCTCATGTATAGAAATTGTATGGGGTTTTGTTCTCTCTTTGGTGGTACAGGGAATTGTCAAAATCTGGTTACTTTATACGGAGGGTATAGTACCTATATGGCACCACAACCGGTGCACTGCAGTCATTACTTAAAGGGCTCTGCAGCTTCCTTTTGGCACCCAGCTTCCTTCCTTCCTTCTTTTCTGTCCAACCTTTTAAATTTTACTGCCCATTGCAAGTGCAGAGTTTTCCCTATCTACCAGAGAGGGTTCCAATGTAGTATACTCTGGCAAGTCAAAGGATCCAATAATTCGCTTCCGGCAATATCTTAACGGGTGGCTGGTGCCTTAGCCAGCCTACTACCTGTTGAAGCTGAATGGCCTCCCAAGCTCCATTGCCGGTCCTTCTGGTCCAAATTCATAAATCCAATCCATATTAAATCCTACTGAAAATAATTAGAACAGAAAATTTAATGAGTCCATTATAATTTGACCTAAGTACACAATTTATGCATTTTGACTTCATAAGAATTTTACTAAGATTTCTCTTTTCACTATACCAATTTAGCCTTCACGTTGCGGTTTCTGAGGCCTTTAGCCCGGAAGAATTCTCTATTGTATAAAGGGGAACAGGCCAGAAGACCTGCCAGTTGTATTGGGGAGTGGGGATGCCTTCCTAGTTTGTTTGGTACTCTGTTGAAGACTGGAATTTGTCAGTACTTTTTCTCTCCAGCTAATTACTCCACTATTCGTTTAGAAAGCTGTTGCTCTAATTCATTAATATGTAGTTAGTTTCTCATCGGTATTTCCTTTTGGTTAAAGAATTTAAATAAAACTGGTAGCAGTCAATGTTACACCCGGTACCTGGTTTTAGGGGAAAATGTATTACTATGTAAGGAAATGAAGAGGTTTGAGAGATTTATCGATTTATTTCTATACACAATCATACACTAACACTGATGAACTTTTTATAATTATTTCTCTATAATTTGATAGAATGTGTTGTGGCGAATTGTTCCTATAGTAGTATATAAACCGTAATATTTTGGCTGGAATTTTTCCGTTCTTTACTGTTTTGTCGATTACTGACTTGTTATTATTGGCATTTTTCGATTAAGGCCTTTTTGTTTTAATTATCGTATTTTCCTATAGATGTGACATTTATCAGGAAAATTGTAAATAATTATTGCTCTTAATGTTTTAAAAGATATCTCCTGAATGACAGAAGCAAAGGACAGGACAATACCCTAGATTAGAGACGGACCATATATACTTTACATGTAATCAGTGCCCGAGCTTCTTCTCCACCCAAGCAAGGACTAGGGATGGTCAAGTAGTGGCTGCTGATGATTCAGTATGTAGACTTATAGGCTCCCCTATCCCTATCTCTCAAGGACGGTGTTTGCTGACACTAGTATAAACTGAAAGGCTTGAGCAGGGCTTTAAATCCCGTCCAACAGATTGCAAGACAGGGACGTTTCTAATAAGCTACCTCAACCTTAAAATAGCTGTAATTATGTTCTTCTCTGCCTGGTAATCTACTGGACTTCGGTTTGAGACCCACTTAAGCTTAATAGCCTTTTTAGTGTCTGCAACCTCACCATGGGGGAGCCTATTGGTCTATCTGCCGAGTCATCAGCAGCCTTCCCTGGTTCTAGCTTGGGTTGAGAGGGGGCTTGGGTCTGATCATGTGTATACAGTATAATGGATAATCTCTAGGGCATCGTCACTATCCCTTGCCTATGCCATTCATGAGTGACCTTTAAACATTAGGAGTTCAAATTTGATGCAAGTGTTATTTCGTTGAGCTGGTAGACAAGTTCCGTTACATAGTTTAGCTGATATTTATTTGGCATTTTTAATCATCCTATTTTGTTCAATTTTGCCATGCCCATTTCGTAGCTCCTTATCTTATCGTTTCTTTTCTGCGGTCGGCTGTTTGTTCTGCTGTAACCCCCTGGGGCTTGTAGTTGCATTCTCTTTTTCCAAATATAGCAGCTTGGCTTATGATGATAGTGATTGTAAGTATTACTGGCTCAATGTGGATCTCTCTTTTCTTCAACTGTCATATTTGTACATTACGGTAATGTAAGAAACAAAATGTAAATATCTATATAAATTGGGAAGTTATTGCAGTCTATTGGTCATATATAAATATATATATATATATATATATATATATATATTCCAATATGAATCCTTACCACGGTCCAATATATAAGGAGGCCGCTGAGTGCCAGCTCTCCGACCAGTGCCCCCCGCCACCCACCCACCCCCACCCCACCCCACAACAGGCCTTAAAATCCCCTCCCCCGGACCCCCCCCCCCCCTTCTCACCTGCGTGGCCCTGGCCCCTCTTGTTTTCCCAGTATGCCCTAGAGGGACGCTTCCATTAACCATTCAACCTCGGGTCATGCTTGTGCTTGTGCTTCGTTGACTTCCATCAGTGTTTCCCTTTGTGCTCTTAGTGTGCATTACTTGTTTGGATATCGTGTCCTTCGATCTCATATTATGGAATCTGTGCAAGTGCAACGTCGTTACCCAGGTGTAAGTGGTAAGCTGTGTGTTGCTTTCTTGTCTCATGTGGAAGTCAATCACCATGTGTTGTGTACTTCATGTCAGGACCGTGTGTGTTCCCAGAACGACACATATGATGAGTGTGTGGGCTGAAGTGATTTCTAGTTGGCCAAGATGGCCACGAAGAAGAAGGAGGCCAAGAGGGACAGGTTGCTCTCAATGAAGGGCAGTGGTTCGCGTCCTTCTTCGGCCTGTCCCTCTGTTCCCAGTGTTTTGGGTCCTTCTCTGTTGCCATCGTTGCTCTCTGTAGGGGAGGAAGTACCCTTTGTGTCAGACTGGACCTCGTGTGTCGCCCTCCAGGGCCAGGAGTCGAACTCCTTGAAAGACTAACGGCGTAATTGTCTCGTCCTTTCCCTCTCTGAGGAAGGCCTTTAAGAAGGTCGTTGGGACCTTACAGGTCGTTACGTCTAGCTGCTAGCATCTGCTCCAGGGTTGCCCGGCTCTCTCAGCGGGTGGTTTTTATCCCCGCTTATTGGCTCCTGCCGATGGCTTGTCAGTGGTAACCTGACCTTATAGGTCATCATAGCCGCCAACCATCTTCCCAGCACGGCTTTATCCGCCGCCAGTGACTGGGTCCTTTGTCCCTCCGCGGGTGGAGCCGCGGCCTTCCACCCTCCGGGTGGCATCTTTATCTTCCTCTCAGTGGCTCCTGCCGCCAATCTAATCTTGTGGGAGCAAGAGGCCTTTTCAGGCACCCCGAGGACACCATTCAGGTCCCCGTTAAGGGATCTTTTTCCGGTATGGGGGGAAAGGGGACCCTGTCCGCCAAGCTCCTTGGGAGGATTTTTCACTGTTGAATGTCGTCGCCTATCCACTCCTGGTCGCTAAAGATTGGCCATGTCAGGAGGGGACTGAGGACAGCGTTAGGAGACGCCATTCCTCTAGGCCGCGGTCTTATGGCTCTGGGTCTCCGGTCCCCACTTCAGCACTAAACCAGAGCCAAGGAGAAGAGGAGCAGTGTAGAGCTCCCTCAGCAGGGCAATCTCCAAACTCCAGGGTAAGGTTCACCGAATGGGGATCCCAAAGCCAGTGAGTGGGCTTCGGATGTCGGGTCATGAGACCACCTGGAGGACGAGGAGGACCATTCTGGTTTGAAGCGCCTAGGGAGGCAAGGCCCTCCCTGGTCCTACCCCTCTTACAGGACATCGGACAGTAGCTTAAGAGGATCACCCCTGCCTCCACTGCAGTCAAGAGGACCTAACAGGCCCCACGGCGCGCCGAAGCTTTTGCCCTTCCCGGAGATGAAGCACAGGCACTTCAACACTCCAGGGACACAGACTGTCAGAAGGGAATCTGGCTGCCCTAGACCCTGGATCCACAGAAGAGAGACTATATATACAATACATATATATATATATATATATATATATATATATATATATATATATATATATATATATATATATATATATCTATCTATCTTTCCTGTCACTCTCATTGGAGAGGAATAGTCATACCCTGGTGAGGAGGGTTACTCCGAGAGGTACACTCTGAAACCCCACACTCCCACAAATTGCCGAACCAGAGGGTTGTATTATTATTATTATTACTACTACTACTACACTACTACTACTACTACTACTACTACTTACTAACCTACAACCCAATTGAAAAAGCAGGATTCTATAAGCAAAAGGGCTCCAACAAGGAAAATAGCCTGGTGAAGAAAAGAAATAAAGGAGATAAACTATAAAAACTTCAAAATAATAAAAGGAAGAGAAATAAGATAGAATTGTGTGCCCGAGTGTACTCCAAAGTCTAAAGGGAAAGTGGTGGGGTGGGAAGAACTGAATGTGAGTGCATATCTATTTAAACAGACGTAATTTTTACGGCTTGGGTACACTAGCGTGTGTTAGTGTGTGTGTGTATATATATATATATATATATATATATATATATATATATATATATATATATATATATATACTGTGTGTTTGTGTGGAGAGAGAGAGAGAGAGAGAGAGAGAGAGAGAGAGAGATAGTTTGTATTCATGTTAGTAGTGTATATTTTTTTGCATTTTAAAATCAGCAACTCAAAGAATCGAGCTCACCTTTTAGGGTTGCTTTGTCCCGGATGCCCATCGACTGCAAAACAGATGCTCAGTGACGTGCCCACCATTAGGGCAGTGAAGCACAGGTTTAGGTAATTAAGCGGCTTATCTTGCATTTGAAGTTTCGAAATGATCAATAACTAATGAAAAAGTGACGGCCAGGTGGTCAGCTACTTAATATATACTGAGAATACATAACTCTGCACACTACTGTGAACCTCGATGTAAGAATTGCTGGGCGAGTGAAGGGGAAATACATGGTTTATTCCTCATTATTTAGATCGGGTTTTCCTTGTGCGTCTCTCTCTCTCTCTCTCTCTCTCTCTCTCTCTCTCTCTCTCTCTCTCTCTCTCTCTCTCTCTCTCTACTACATTAACCACATAGATTTAGGATTAACTATTAGAATAGCCAAATTTGCTGACGATACTAAATTAGGCATAAATGCTGCGAACTCAGAAAACGTAGAAACCTGAAGAGAGGATCTAGTAAAGCTAGGAGAATGGTCCAGAAAATGGGAAGTGCCTTTCATCTGTGAGAAATGTAAAGTCGTGCACATACGTTATAGTAATCCACAGTCAGATTACTCACTGCTGGGTAATGAAATAGAAAGTGTGGACCAAGAGGAAGATGTCGGTATTATCATCAGCAAGGATTTGAAGTTCACCAAACAGAGCATAAAAGCTGAAAAGAAAGTACAGAAACTAATAGGCTACATAAAGAGACAATTCAAATAGAGAAATAAAGACACTGCACTACAGCTGTACACATCACTAGTAAGACCCCATCTAGAAACGGAGTCCAATTCTTGGCTCCGAGTATTCAGAAGGATAGACTGGAAGCAGTACAAGCCGAGGTCACCAAACTGGTTTCAACACTAAGGCAATTCGGATATAGACTAAGGATAGAACGTTTGTGCTTAATGGATATACAAACGACGACAAAGGGGACAGTTAATAGAGGCATTCAAAATACTTAAAGGAATAATAAATGTAGATTACAACAATCCATTCACGCTTAGCACAAATCAGTCCAGAGGTAATGGATCCAAACTGGAATTGAAAAGACACATCATCACTCAATGTGGCAATTTTTTTACGTACAAAATAGGTAATACCTGGAAAAGACTTCCACTTTTCCTTAGAGTAGCATTGTGTCGTCGTCGTCATCAAAAATTGAACTTAGTTTTTTTTCTCTATCAGTCGAAACCAGTAGTTCTTTTGCGTTACAGTTTTGTATTCCTTTTGTAAACTTTATTATTCTTTTCTATACTTGGCTGTTTGGGTCTTGGGCTTGTAGAAAGTTGCTTTTTCAATTAGAAGTTGCAGCTTCGCTTGGAATAATATTAATACTTCTTTTGCTTTGAATAATATTAATAAATAATATGAAAAATTACTACTTGTAGCAAAGAGAAAATCTTAGATTTTAAAAGGTTACTCATGAATAGCAGACAATAGACAAACTATTACAGTATTGTAGCGGCTACTGAACATATACAAATGTACAAAACATAATATATATATATATATATATATATATATATATATATATATATATGTATATATGTATATATATATATATATATACACACACATGCATACATATATATATACACACACATGCATACATATATATATACATATATACACACACATGCATACATATAATGAACTCCAAGTCTCCCTCCACCCAAATTGGAGTCGTTGATTTTATAAATTCTTGTAGGTTTGACCTAGAAGGACTATTTAATGTCTTATATCAAGTGTTACGTGTTACCTTTTGGTATATATATATATATATATATATATATATATATATATATATGTATATATGTGTATATATATATATATATATATATATATATATATATATATATATATATATATATTGTATATTTGTATATGTTCAGTAGCCGCTGCAGTATCATGGGACTGTAATAGTTTGCCCATTGTCCATCCCTCCCGTGATAAATACCCAGATCCAGTGGGCTGAAGGAGTAAGGTGTTGTGCAAACAGAGATCCAATTTTAGACAAATTGTGAACTGCCTGCCAAAGACCTGTGCATCCCTGCACAGAGTCTGTTATTACAACTTCGTGTTGACTTACTATACATTTCATGGGTCACTGGATTTCGGCCAAGTATGCAAAATAATTTCCAAGAGGGAAAATCTGAAATTTACAATAGATAACAATATAGCGAAATGGAGTGAATCTTTAACTTTTTATGTTTGCTATTTGGTGTTAATGTAGTTTTTCATTCATTCTTCATCATTAGCGTTTCAGTGTTAGCTGAAATTGCTACATATATTACTTTTCAATACTTTTGAGATGTGGTTAGTTGGTTTATTACCTCCGCCAAGGAGGTTATGTTTTCGAGTTGGTTTATTTATTTATTTGCCTGTGTCTGAGGACAGGATTACGTCAAAATTACCCAATGGATTTTGATGAAATTTTCACCACAGATAGATCTTAGGTCTTCAACGACCCCATTAAATTTTGGAGATGATGTGGATCTGGATCTAGATTTGCATTTTACATAATTTTAAACAAACTCTCGATTTTTGACAAAATTTTCTCCAGATAGAACTTAGGTCATAGACGACTCTGTTAACTTTTGGAAATGATCCGGTACCGGATCTGAATTTTTAATCCGGATTTGCATTTTTATTTATTTATTTATTTATTTGTCTTTGTGTGTATGGACAGGATTACATGAAAACTACAGATTTTGACGATATTTTCACCACAGATAGATCTTAGGTCATGGGCAATAAATTTTGGAGTTGATGCGGATCGTGATTTCCATTTTTCATCATTTTAAATATACCGTTAAAACCAATTGAATGGTTTTGACGAAATATCCTCCACAGATAGATTTCAGGTTATGTAAGACTCCATTAAACTTTGGCGGAGATCAGAAATCTCTGATTGCTCTTGTTCTAAACTGCAAATGGAAAACTTGAGCTAAATAATTTTGTTCTTAGATATGATAATATTTAATTAATTGTAGTATGCACATTATATATTGAACTTGTTAGTGTGAAATATTTACCTGTTTGTGGAATTTATAAGCTTGGTATTTCTTGACCTGATGTAAGCATCATAGTTATATACTTGATAATGTAGGAATGATTTATCTAAAATATTACCTTGCGAAGAACAAGGCTCCCATCTCTTTGGTTAATTAGAGAGAAAGTAATTCGTTCCCCTGGCTCATTATCACATAGAGTGATTGATATATTTTATATTTTTCTTGTGTACTTGACCTGGCGTGCTATGGTGCACTTAAAGAGGTCTCCAGTTATGTTGACATAGCATAGATATCCTAACATATCCCATCCTTTTAATCTAGATCAGGCCGAGATTTCATGTCAAATAGATATATATTTATTGTATAGTATATACACTGATGTCTGCTTCTCCAATTCCTTAACATAAACTAGGATGTTGGATTTTTAATGTTTGTGATGTTTATTATTATCATTACTAGCCATGTCACCAGCCTAGATGGAAAAGCATAATGCTGCAATGCTATGGATTCGAACAAGGAAAGCGCCCCACTGTAGAAAAGGAATAGAAAGTTCACATGAAAACTATAGATGAAAAAAAAAATGGTTGATTTGATTTGAGGTTTCCTGGCATCCTGACATCTAAAATCAGTAACATCTTTAAATAGATATGTCGTATATAAGGCACGAATTAAGACTGTTTATCAACCTGTTCAACAGAAAAACGATTGTAGCAAGTTTGCTTTTCTGATGTTCCACTGATTCAACCACCACATTAGGAAGACCATTCCAAAATCTCGTCGTAACTTGAATAAAACTTTGAGAATACAGTGTAATATTAAGCCTCATAATGAAGAAGACATAACTGTTAGATATTGCATACCAACTTACGTAATGTTAGTCTGGCAAAGAATGATAAGAATTATGATAAATCTTTAACAACTTGCATAAAGAACTAACTAAACGACGGCGCCAGATATTAATGTTTAGATCAGGGATAAGGAATTTAATAAACCGCTAGTTATTGTCCAGTAAATTAAGATGAGAGTCACCATCTGAAGTTCAGACAAAGGAGCATTATTGAAAACAGGGTGAATGAAGTAATTAAAACATTTCTTCACGATAGATTGAATATAAAAAACCTTAAAAACTTACGTGAGTATGCCATTATACTGGATATTTTTATCGAAAGTAAATTTGCAATTAAGAATCATACTCGTATTGAGTTGAATATAGTCTGAGACATTGTCAGTGATGAGATCTGGATGTTGAGGAGCCACAGTCTTTGACCTAATTGCAATCATACTTTTGAGTTTTGTTGGGGCTCAACTTTATCCCTCATCCTTTTAATGAAAGCATCATTATATTACATCCCTTCGTTGGTTGCAGATATGTTTAGGCACGGGCTCTTGCTCACCTAACCGTACATCCCAAAGGGGGATTTTAAGGTACTTACAGCTATCATTACATTTAGAATGGATACTTGAATCCAGAGGCCAAGGTGACTTTAAGAGAAAAATATATCCTGAGAAATTTTGTTAGAGCCAACTTCATTTTGAATATTTGTAATTTTGGGGGAAAAGTAGGGCCAAAGTTTGGACTCATTATTTTCATTCTTCAGTTACAAATTTCATTTTTTTTATTGTATAACTTACTAACATTAAAAGAATTTAGGATACTAGTTTTCGGTCTTGAAAAGTGGGAGGAACTACTTGGCTAGCAAGTATTACGTTAGTCGTGAATTTGTTTCGTTCTGTTAAAATTTCGAAAAGTATTTAGATGTCTTTAATTAGTATTGTAATACCAGTACCATTGCTTAGCTTCGAAAAGTGAAACCACATCTTCGATTATCTTTGCATGGAAATAAAAACCTATGGAAGTTGGTGACATCCATTATTGTATAAGCGATTGAACCAAACAGATTCCTGTCAATACAAAAAGCTCTTTTTTGACACCTATTTTCTTCGCCAGTGATTCTACCACATGTCTTCTCATCATTTACTACAAGCCACATTTATCTAAAAAGTTGATCCCATATCTTGGTCATTTTCACCATTGAGGCACATTTTCCCGATGTTTTTAAGCTGAAATCTATGCAATAGATATTGGATATAATTAACTGGTTCTCACCTTTGGCGGGCTGCTGAGTGAGAAGTGAGAAGATGCATTTGAAGAGAGGTAAGGAAACTACTGCGCTCTACATTTTGCTGTCTTTATTCGTTTCCAGAATTTCAAAGGAAAACTAGCGACTGCTACTTTTTAAATTCTCTATTTCTTCTGTTTGGCCAGGTCTTTTATATTTATGTTTTCCTTTTCTTGTTTATTTTTTCTTCCACTCCTTCAACTTCCTTCCAATAATATACTTCTTCTTCTTCTTCTTCTTCTTCTTCTTCTTCTTCTTCTTCTTCTTCTTCTTCTTCTTCTTCTTCTTCTTCTTCTTCTTCTTCTTCTTCTATGTGATTAGCATAGTTATGAGATCGGATTCCTTATGATATGACACTTGTCCAGACTGTACCTTAATCCTATTCATTATCGGTGGCCTTAGCATTAGACTCCCCAGCCTTGGTGAATACTTCCTCAATTTAACCATTCTTCACGTGGATTTAAAAAAAAAAAAAATTCTTAATCTAGAACCCTTAAAGCCTTAACGAAGCAGCTACATAACTTTTGATATCCATTTAACTTTAAAATGGAAATATTCTTTTAGTTTCGTATGCATTATTCGTTTTATTCACAAGGCCGTTGTTTCACCTGGTACTTCCTAAAGGACATTTGCCAGTTAGGTGCTGACTTGGTAGCTCCCTTGATATCATTAGAAAGATCAAAGGTTCAAACCCGGTGTGGGGTAGAATTTTATTTTGGCTGCACAGCATATATGTTGTTTACATTACACACACACACAAATATATATATATATATGTATATATATATATATATATATATATATATATATATATATATATATATATATATATATATACATACATAGTGAGTATATGAATGTGATATCTGGTGTTCGTCAGGGTAGTGTTTATGACCCATTACTTTTCATACTATATATACATGACGTGTGGTTTGGCCTAGAAAACAACTTCGTTGCATATGCAGATGATGCTACTCTCTTTGCATCCATTCCATCTCCTGAATGTAGATCTGTAATAGAGATCTAGCTAAAATTAGTGCTTGGTGGTGTAATTAGGAGACATGAAGTTGAATCCAAACAAAACTCAAAGTTTGATTGCAAGTAGGTCAAGGATAGGGCCTCCTCAACATCCGGATCTTAGCATTGATAACGTTTCTTTAACATTTTATAACTTTCTAAAACTTTTAGGTGTCATTCTCGACATCAAATTTACTTTTTAAAAATACGTTAGTTCTTTCTCTTCTTATATTGTACAAAAAAAATTGGCTTATTAAGAAAGTCTTTTCAAGATTTTCGGTGATCAGACTTTTCTGAAGAAGTGTTTCAATTCTTTCATTCTACCTTTTTGTCGAGTATTGTTCTCCTGTTCGGTCTTCAGCTGCTGATTCCCATCTTAATTTGTTGGACAGAACTTACGGTATATTAAGTTTCTTATTCCCGATCTAGATTTTAATATCTGACACTGTTGTTCAAGTAATTCGTTATGCATGTTGCATAAGATTTTTCATAATCCTGATCATCCTTTACATTCAGATCTTCCCGGACAGTACCATCCTGTTCGTAATACTAGGTATGCATTTCATTTTAATAGTCGTGCCTTCTCCACTCTATCATGAGACTCAATACTAAACAGTATTCTAGAAGTTTTATTAAAGTCATGACCAGGTTGTGGAATGATCTAATCAGATAGTTGAATTGGTAGAACTTCAAATTTCAAATTTGCAGCATATGATTTTATGTTGAACAGGCTGACATAGTCTTTTTATGGTTTATATATGAAAGATCTATTTTGACATGTTACTGTTCTTAAAATATTTCTTTTTTTTAATGTGTGTTCTTAAAATTATTTATTTTCATTTTATATTACTTTACATATAATTTATTTCCAGATTTCCTTTCCTCACCAGGATATTTTCCCCTGTTGGAGCCGTTGGGCTTATAGTATCCTGCTTTTCCAACTAGGGTTGTAGCTTAGCTAGTAATGATAACAACAACAACAATAATAATAATAATAATAATAATCATAATAATAATAATAATAATAATAATAATAATAATAATAATAATAAAAGTGAAGGTAATGAAGCAAATTCCAAGTGATGGAATTGTTGCCATTTCCATTTGGTTGTTGGACGTATTTCGTCGTTTTCTGTCAATGGTCAAAATTCAATTCCAAGCTCCAAACTGCTATTTTGTTACATACTGTGATGAAGTAATCATAGTTTTATAATGAAAAAATACAAGGTTATTTTGTAGACCCTTTTTGTTTGTTTTGGCCCCTAAGATCATGCAGTTTGGTACGGATGAGATCTGAATTTGGATGTTTTGACAGTTGACTCGCAGTATACAAATCATTCGTGATTTTGATTTGAATTATTATTATTATTATTATTATTATTATTATTATTATTATTATTATTATTATTATTGTTATTATTATTATTAGCCTAGCTACAACCCTAGTGGGAAAAGCAAGATGCTATAAGCCCAAAGGCTCCAACTGGGAAAAATAGCCCAATAAGGAAAGAAAATAAGGAAATAAATAAATGGTGAGAACAAATTAACAATAAATAATTTACAAACAGTAACAACGTCAAAACAGATATGTCATATACCAGCTATAAAAAGACTAATGTCAACCTGTTCAACATAAAAACATTTACTGCAACTTTGAACTTTTGAAGTTCTACTGATTCAACTACCCGATTAGGAAGATCATTCCACAGCTTGGTCACAGCTGTAATAAAACTTCTAGAATACTGTGTAGTATTGAACCTCATGATGGAGAAGGCCTGGCTATTAGAATTAACTGCATGCCTAGTATTACGAACAGGATGGAATTGTCAAGGAAGATCTGAATGTAAAGGATGGTCAGAATTATGAAAAATCTTATGCAACATGCAAAATAAACTAATCGAACGACGGTGCCAAAAATTAATATCTAGATCAAGAATAAGAAATGTAATAGACCGTAAGTTAATTATAGATTATTGAGGTAAATCTCCTAATTGTGCGTTGCAATTTTCCCGTGTCATATTTGGTATATTTCTTTAGTTTGTGCTTGCGTGGTGCGTTATTCATTTACATCTTTCTTTTCAACTTACATCGGTACGAAAAGTTTCCTAATAAAGAGATGTTTGAAATCGATATATGTAAATACAGTGAGAAATGTAGAACAATGGATCCAAGATTAACATACCATTCATTGATACTTACTATTGCGAACATTATGAATTGTAATTTCAAGTGATATTGAGTCATTGTACTTGAGTATGTTGAGTATCTTGTGCCCATTGCATAAGACACATTGGAGGTTAATGCCTCATATTTATTTTGTGTGCAGAAACTCGAAAGATTGCCCCGTTGATGTGTTTGCACCTGGCCTTTGTATTTGGATTGTTGATGATGATGATAATGATGATAATAATGATGATGAGGATGATGACTACCACCCAATTCAGCGAGGCAGTTGTGGCAAATTTCCACACAGTTTAATCTGTTATTTAAAAAGCTGTGATTGTGGTAGTTGCCGTAAAAGACTGTCGGCTTTGTGTTGGTGTTCATATATATATATTTATTTTTGGAAGTAGAGTGATCAAAGGTGTGGGGGTTTGTTTTTGTTTACATCCCGCCACAAAGGGAGCATTAAGTAAGCATACTTGCTGCTAAATTGCTTGGTTGAGTACAACTCTTCACAATTTTATCATAAAAATGTCAGTTTGTGAGTATGTTTGTAAATTATCATATTCAGGAATATTAATCTAGTTGTTAATGCATAATTTTTTGTTTAATTGTTTTCACGTAGCCAGTTCACATTAGAAACTTATTCGGTAAGCAATGTTCTTATAAACAAAACTTTATATTTATAGTTATTTTTTATATGTATTAGAACAATGATTGTGAAGATTTGGAGTATTAAAACTTCTTTTATGTCAGTGGTTTTTGGTCTTTATTAATATTGGTGGACATAATTCCCACCAATTTATCAGTGGTCATGTTAGTATTTGGAATTTTATAATTACCTATTTCTAGGCATTTTATTTTTTCTATCAGTTCATCATATTCTTGATCTGTAAGAGAATGGAAGTGCCATGGCTTGACTGAAGGTGGGCAGAAGTGACCATATGGGGAATAGGGAGCCCCTACCAAGTATATTGTCGTTGTGGGGCTGGGACGAACTGTCATCACAAGATCGTGCAATCCTTGATCTGATAGTGCCCAGGCATTGAGACATTTTGCAGTATAAAAGTGATTCAGGAACACTGGTTTACCTTTGTCATCTTTAGTCATGTTGTAATAGAAAACAAAGTCTGTTGGATTTGTTGTAATGGGAATGAAGTCCTTACTGCAGGGACTCCCAGTCAGCAGTGTAGCGTTCAATATGCGGCTTTTGAAATCGGTGTTATAGTTAGGGAGGATGATCCTATCTAGACCTTTTAGAGGCACATTGCTGGCATTAACAATAGGCATAGATAAAAAGTAAGCTTCTGTGGTGAAGGCATTTGTGTTAACACCCATTCCAAAATGAAAAGTCCTGCTTACTTCTGGGAATAAACATTCCCTGTTACCACTAACATGCCGGTATAGCCATTCATCATAGAAAAGGGTATCACTTTCTTCAGGGTTGAGGGGCCATTTATTCAATGCTTCGCTAATGAATTGGCGTGAAATTGCGTATCCCCATTCCACTTGCACCCTAGCTCTAAGAATGACACTAGAATCATGTGCGAGGCCCGAGAAACCAGTAGCTGAGAATCCATTGATGCAGTAGAGTGTCAAATCTTCTTCCAGAAACCTTATGGTTTTGCTCATGAAAGAGAAGAAATCGGGAGAAACCTGAACGTCTTCATCAAGAAATATAGCAGCTGAAGCATTGGCATAAGTATGAGAAACAAACTCATATGCTTTTCTGTAGTAACGAAAAAGTCTGCTGTTACCTTCACCTTCATTCAAGATAGTGGTGAAATTCACACGTAAGAGACTCAGTAGTTGCAGTGTGGCTTCCGTCGTATCTCCCAGTATTACTAATATGTTTTGAGGGTGGACTCCTGGTGCTCGCAACAGGTTTGCCAAGGTATAATACAGGTACTGATGTCGCATACCAGCCGTTACGATGATGGGAATATCAGCCAGGACCTGCATCAAGGTTTCATCTAGTGAAGAAGGAGATGGAAGTGGTAATGGTATTAGATTTTCTCCATCGCATAAGTCTCCCATTCCATCTTGCTGCTCACAGTAATTCCTTCGGGCTTTTGAAAGGGAGCTATCACCATCAGTGCTAATATTCACAAAATTGTTCAGAGGAAGAGTTGCGTGGAGATGGCTACTTCCCTTTCCATTGAGGATCACAGTTTCCGAGATGGTCTTGCCACCTTTGATGAAGACCCAGCTCCAGTGAGCATACTTTGTAAGATGGAGGGCGAACGCTGACCCCAGACTGGCCAGAGTACGTGCTGTTTGACGCAGTCCTGAGGCTCCGTGTCCGGATACTGTAAGAACCACCAATCTCCCACTTTGGATACGCTGTATGGTCCATTGTAGATCAGCCCAGTGAGCCCAGTATTGTCCAAGGGGAAAAACCTGTGTTGGATTTTGAGATACTTAATGATCTTATGTCTAGTGTATCCCAATATTATTCAAACTTTTTCTCAAACACGTACAAAAGTAAATCCAACATTTTGACTGATTTATTACATATATAAGGATAAACTTGACTTAGTAAAGAGACGATTAACTAAATCGTCTTAAGCCTGGCGCCTTGTTCCAAATTTCATGAAGTTATCTCAGATAAAATTGTTATGTTGTCTTGTGATTTGAAAATTTATCATTTGAATTACTTCATTATTTGTTAACGTTTGATCTTAATACTGGTTTTACAACCTATTCCATGAGTTAAATTAAAAAAAAAGTAAGTTATTTTTTAATTCTCATACGAATGAATGGCCCCTTTATTAGTCATAATGTATTTTGAAATTCGTCTTTTGTATATAGAATAACGTGCTTAAAAAATGTATTGAGACCGTGGCAGTCATAAAAACGATTGGTAGAAAGTTAAGAGACCAAACTCGTTGTTTTATAAATTATGGTGTAGGCAATTGGTCCAAAAGTAAAGTGTTCCAAAGATGATACGTGTCATGGGGTGTCAGATAAGCTAGACCCTTTTATAGTAAGTCATGGCTATTTTTACTAGTTAAACAACAATTCTGTTATGTTTGTTTTTAATTGTTAAAATTAACACGTGTGAATGGGGGACTGCGGAAATCGTTCTGTCACTACGTAGTATTCATTATTATTATTATTATTGTTGTTATTATTATTATTATGAAAGTAATGCTCAAGAAACCCACTTCCTTAATTCATTGTGTAGATTTTGATTGCTTTTCATCTGTATATCATGGCCAGAAATATCTTTTAAATGTAAAAAAGAATAGTTTGAAATCTTAATTTTATATAATATTTTTGCAAATCGTTCAATTATTGTATCATCAGTGCCTCTAATCGAACTTTGGAATCAAGAGTTGTTAGTGGAAGATTGTGTAAATTACAGATATATCCAAAACTCTCTATCTCTCTCTCTCTCTCTCTCTCTCTCTCTCTCTCTCTCTCTCTCTCTCTCTCTCTCTCTCTCTCTCTCTCTCTCTCTCTCAATACAATAACATGATTACCTTGTGCATGACAATTTTGGCATTCCTCTGATTGATGACGTACATGACGACCCCCATCTCAGTTGTAGAAGCACGGCTGAAAGATGCCCATAAGGGAACAGCCTTTCCCACGTCGTCCCTATCACATAAATCCTCCGAGGCATTAACGAGATTAATCGCTGATATTTCTGTACTGTTTGAGGTTTTGCGACTCAATGACATTAGATAATGTGTGACGCCCCCAGACGACGGAGAAACTCGAGTTTCTTGGTTCGTGTGGTCGGCTTCGGTGGCGTCCAGGCAGCTGGCGTTGTCTTTGTCGTAGTCGTCTTGGGTGACTGGTTCCAGGTCGGCCCCCGGCGTCTTTGCATGATCATCGTCGCACCTGGAATGCAATCACTTTCTTTAATCTCTGTCCGGCGGAAGCGGTTTCCTTCTTTTAACCCCATTTTGAACAGCAATTGTTTCAAATATTCAGATTTCTTGGTGAGGTATTTTAACGTTTAGTGTGATTGAGTTTGTGATTTTGCTCTTATTTATTTGTTTATAATGAATCTTAAGATCACTATACATATTAGAGTAGCTTTGGAGTTTGTGCCGTCTCTTACTTTTTTCTGAATTTACATCATTTGTACGTTTGAAATTTAAAAAGGTTGGAAATTGTTCTTCTAAATTCCAGACTTACTTCATATATACATTTAAAAAGATTCTAAAATGTTTCTCCAAAATCCAAAATTAATTGTACATTTAAAAAGATTGTAAAAATGTTCCTCCAAAATTCATAATCAAATCAGTTCAACGATTGGATTCGGTCCATTTGTTTTCATGAAATAGTAAATGTATTTTACTATTTATATGTGCTTTTGGCGAAAGACAGCAATTTCTTCAATAAGCATTTGGACATTAGCCTTCCATAAACGTGTTACTTTTCAAAGCATGCATTTCACGATTATAATATATATATATATATATATATATATATATATATATATATATATATATATATATATATATATATATATATATATATATATATATAAGTTAGATTATAAGAAAATGAAAACTTGATTAAGGGCTACATTATATTGGCAATATGCAAGAGGTTTATAGTAATTTTTTGATGATATCTCTTCTTCATTCTCAGTTTACAAA
>NC_090759.1:13780793-13785793 GCF_036898095.1 Palaemon carinicauda | reverse complement strand
CTCTGGAAACAAACACTCCCTATCCCCTCTGATGTTTAGGTAGATGTAATAGTCGTATAGCAGAGTGTTAGGTCTGTCCATTGACCACTTGGCTAAAACTTCTTTCATGAAGTCCATGGTAACTGCATATCCCCATTCAACCTGGATTGATCCTCGTCGTATTATGGTTTCATCTGTAATTGTGTGAGATCCACCTAAAGAAGAAAATCCATTGGAACAGTACAGTGTTGGGTCTTTGTAGAGAAGTTCCAGTGTCTGGCTCATGTAGGAAAAGAAATCTTTTGAAACTTCGACATCTTCATCAAGGAATATAGCAGCTGGAGCGTGCACAAACTTTTGTGTCGCTAATAGGAAGACACTGTGATAGTAGTTGAAGAGATGCACATTTTTATAGTCTGTCAGAGGAAGAGAAGTATAACTCACACCAAGTAAATCCAAGAGTTTTATTGTTAAGTAAGGCTTGTTGCCTACCACCACAAGGAAGTTTGTTTTATTAGATCCATGGGCTGCTAGTAAAGTTTTTAATGTATGATAAAGATATTGTTGTCTGTTTCCTGCTGTAATGATAACAGGCACTTTCGACAACACTTCTATCGCAGCCTTATCCAAACGAGGAGCGTCTGGGATAGGGAGAAGGGAAGGATTGTATTCGTCACATAAGTCTCCCATTCCTCCTACCATCTCACAGTAAGACCAGCGGGCTTTCTCTAGTCTGTTGTAGTTTTCAGGGTATGGCACCACTTTGAGAGGAAGCTGTGTATGCAGATGCACATCTCCTTTGGTATGCAGAACACCAGCTTCAGAGATTGTTCGCCCACCTTTGATGAACACCCATGACCAGTGTGCGTTTTGAGTGAGATGCCTGGCTAACAAAGATCCCATATCTTGCAAGATGTCTGTAGCATTTCGAATACCTGATGTGCCAGTGAGAGCTACGTTCAATATGACTAGATGGCCAGGGCTTACCCTTCGTAGGTGCCATTGAAGATCAGCCCAGTGTGCCCAGTAAAGCCATAGTGGAAAAACCTGTAAAAGATATCAAGAAAAGCACAGTGGGATGGAGCATCTTGGATATTGATATTATTAGGATGTAATGTTCAACTAAAATTTCTACCATTTCACTCAGAAAGTAACACGTTTGTTATTAGTATTCCACATTATTATTATTATTATTATTATTATTTTTATTATTACTAGCTAAGTTACAACCATAGCTGGAAAAACAGGATACTACAAGCCCATGAACTCCAGCAAGGAAAATAGCATGTCTCCTCATGGGTTCAATTTGAATATTATTCAAAGTATGGGGAAATATACCTATTCGTATGTGAATAATTCATTTAAAATGAGAGAAATATTAATTTCTAGTAATATATAGTATTTTACCTTATTGAACAAAAGGTTTCCTTTTTTGGGATGGAATACTGACATAGTGATTCCTTTATTGTATTTCTGATTGTTAACTGACGTTTCCTCAGGAATTGTCCATTCACGTTGGATGTGGCCAGGTTCATATAGGCAGTTGACCTCCTTTTCTCGATTCTGGTGACCTCGTTCAGGTTTCAGATGTGTGCGACAGTGTCTGACAGTCAAACTCCACTCTTTTAAACTGGAATAAGACTCTACCCATAATCTGAAAATGCCAGTAACAATTATCTTTTTTATTATCATTTTAGGTGTAAATATCTTATTTTATAAGGTTTACTCGTGCTCATCTTGGGGTTGAAAATTTTTCTCTGTATAATTTATTTCCCTGCTTTTTTTTAAGCAAATTATATATTGGTTCCAGCCTTGCTTCATCGGCAAGTACTGGAAGCCAAACACTAGGAGGCACCTTTCATTTGCATTTAAAATCCACACTTGATGATTAAAGAAGAATTAATTCAAGACTCCCGTCATATATTCCCAAATGAGTTCTATAGACAATCCTGTTATTAGCTATTTACCAAGGCATTTCCCTCAGTTTTTGGGTTTAGCCGACATAAAAAAAAAACCAAAAGGGGAATTTCCTTCGCTCCTCCCAGCTTGACGAGGGATTCAGCTGAGTTTGGTTGGTGTTGCAAGGATGCCACATCCCACCCTCCTCCGTTATCCACCACAACTGAAGCTTCATATGCTGAATCCCATACTTCTGCTACCTCAGCGGGCACCAAGGCGGCTGGAGGAAGTTGCAGTGCATACCGGAAGAGCGTCACAATTGCTCGCCATTCATTCCTATTTCTAGAAAGCTCTTTTGTCTTTCTCACATCTATCCTCCTATCACGTAAAGCTTTCTTCGCTCCATCCATCCACCCAAACCTTGGCCTTCCTCTGTTACTTCTCCCATTAACTCTTGCATTCATCACCTTCAGCAGACAGCCATTTTCCATTCTCTCTACATGGTGGCCAAACCACCTCGACACATTCATATCCACTCTAGCTACTAACTCATTTGTTACACCTGTTCTCACCTTCACTACTTCGTTCCTAACCCTAACTAATTGAGATACACCAGCCATACTCCTCAGACACTTCATTTCGAGCACATTCCATTTCTGTCTCTCGGTCACTTTCATTCCCCATATCTCCGATCCATACATTACAGTTAGTACAATCAGTTTTTCATACAAAACTCTCTTTATAGTCATTCATAACCCTCTATTCTTTACCATTCCTTCACTGCCCCCAACACTACACCCTTCATTTACACTCTGAGGTATATCTGCTTCCACTACCATTTGCAGCGACAACAGACCTCAAGAACTTGAACTGCTTTACTTTCTCAAGTAACTCTCCATTCATCATGACATTCAACCTTGCACCACCCTTCCTTCTCTTGCACCTTACTATTACTCTTACACTCCTCGCTCCAAATACTTTGCACGTACCCTGCTACCTCTTTTTCTATGCACATTGTATGATTCGCCTCTTCACTTCCATCATTGCCCCATCTACTATGTTTTATTTGTTGGGAATTCTTTGTGGTTTCCACCTTCCTTCCTAACCTTCATCTTACTAAGATTTATTCTCATTTTCCTTTACTTACAAAATATTTTACTCGTTTCTATGATTTCTCTGTATTGTTCCTTGATCAGTATTGCATCACCTGCAAACATCAATCATTTAACAAACCCTTCATGGCTTTTTGTCTAGGAGCTCGATGTCCTTGCATTATTTTATCATTTCATTAAAAGGGAAATAGTAACTTCCCAAACACTACTGTAAGGTGTTAAATGTAAATTAAGTTGTATCTTAAGAAGTGTGATCAGTGAGTGGATGAGATGTCTTTTACATATGATTGACTTCGGGTCTATTGCTTTAAAAATAATAATAATTATTATTATTATTATTATTATTATTAGCAGAAATTATTAAGCATAGAATAATCTTTTAAGAGAAATAAAATTGAAAAATGAAAATTATATAAAGTAAAATCAGATACATTGCTTAAAGACAAACTAAGAATAAAAACCTGAAGTTTTTCACATTGAACGACATAATTTGGAAGATCCTTAGACAAATTAGTCACACCAGGATTAAAACTTCTTGAAAGTATTGGGTAATATTGAACCAACCTTGCATAAGAAAATGCAACGCTGGTGAAATTTACCACATACCTCGTTCTACGTGCTATGGAGAGTCTTTTACTGAGATGAATATCCACATCAGGAATGTAGACTTATTAGAAAGGATAAAGTTGAGAACAAACATATTAGATGCACACTCAAAATCTCACCAGCTTCAGCCAAGGTGAGGGAAAGTAGACTGAGATGGTATGGACATACAAAGAGACGAGAGGAAGACCATCTGATAAGGAAGATGGTGGATATGGCACTACCTGGTGGGAGAAGGTTGGTTCACTAAAATTGCTATGGATTGATTGTGTGAAGAAAGATATGAGGAAAATTGGATTGAGTGAGGAAGATGAACTGGACCGAAGGAAATGGAAAATACGTTGAAGAACCAAATATTATTCCTCCCACGTTTTCGTACCGAGAACGAGATTCAAAACACGGTAGAATGAAAAATTTCAAAATTTCTTCCTAGTAAGCAGGTCTCCTACTAGAGAGACTCAGTTTACCGATCCTTTGCTCAACTGAATTGAAAGAAATAAACTGGAGATAATTCTCTAAAGCAGTAACATTTAGAATTTGAAATTCAATAATTGCATTTCTTGAAAGCGAGTGGCGTTTGTTCTTTCAAGTCTGTCCCACAAATCTCTGGACAAATGGTATATGTATCACTATAACACTGACGTTCACACTTCCAGGGTTCGTTGGGAAACTGTTTTAGACACCAAGACAGGTTTTGAATGTTGGAGAAAGACATTTTCTGCACAGGCGTCTATTAAACACTTTCCAACTCCAGACTACAATTGTGTGGTTGTGTGTTTTTATGCGTGCGTGTTTGTAATTTCCCTTTAGAAATATGATTAAGAGCGGGGTATTTTGGGAATGTATCAAACTGTGTTTCTATATTTAAAGATGCATTTAATTTATAAAGAAAAATCGTTATTGATTAATCCGATTTAAATAATTTCCTCCGATATGTGATAATGGTATGTACTGTAACATCATTTATTGGCTCTGTATTGAACAAGTTATTGGTTTTTTTTTCTTTGAGAACAGGGTCGTGGGTAAAGTACTGTATATGCAGACTAATTGTATAGTGCAGTTTTTATTTTCAATTTCAATCCAGTTTAAATGTGAAATGACACCTGTATCCCCTACAAATGTTTGTGAGAGTTGTAAATAAAAAAGATAATTGTTAGGATAATATATGATATTCCATCTGGCTTACAACTATGTATATCTAAAATCGTAGTGTGAAACAGTATATGCTCAGCATGTTATAAATAACCCTTCGATATCATTAATTATAACAGATTCTGATGTCTTCGCTAACCATCTCAATTCTGTACCATATCATTTATGTAAACTAAATTTCCTGCACATTAAAATGTCCATATTTTATTTTAGACAACGATTAAATCATAGTTCTCTCACCTTCCCTTCAAGTCA